>NW_017307675.1:381771-397850 GCF_000935625.1 Nanorana parkeri | reverse complement strand
CCCCCCCCCCCCCTTCCTCCTTGACCCATTCAGACCTCAGCTCAGCCCCCATCTCCTTGTTAACCTCTTCAGACCTTAGATCAGCCACACTCTTTCTTCTTTAACCTCTTCTGACTTAAGATTAACCCCTGTTTCTTCTTTAACCCCTTCAGACCTCAGATTAGCCTCCCTTTCTCCTTACCCCCTTCACAACTTCTTCAGACCTCTGCCTGGGATGCCACAGAGCACACTGTGGAATACTATCAGAGACATCCCTTGCAGCTCTAAAAGTGCTGAATTGTTCAGGATATATTTAAGTAGCTAGAGTCTTGCATTGTGTGAAGTTTTAGGAAATAGGTTAACATCTAAGCCACATTACCAATAAACAAGCTTAATGTCACTCATTTGCTTTGTTGGAAACCAAAATCCATGAAACTTCCAGGATAGGTTTTGGAAGTTAAAAACTTATGTTGTGCAATGTTTCAAGGCAATTGATTGAGGTTTAGGCATTTTTTACACAATAAGCTCCATTAAGCCATTTTCACATTAGTTTTAGGATGTCCCCTCTCCAGCACCTCCAGCACATTGGAAACAGAATGGTGGGTGATGGAGGCTGGATAGATGGGCACAGGTGAACCAGTCACATCTGTTACCTGGCCTAGTCCGCCACTGATCCCTTCGGCCCTGATCAGGCCACCTTCCTGCCCAGGCTCTATAGCAGTCTCGTGGATAGTAATGCCAGTGAATTATGCAGTAGAAAAGGAAAGGGAAAATAAATCTTAAACTGGAGCCTGCAACCAAAAGAATTCACACCAATAACACCATATAGAAACATTATATAAAAACTTTATTAAAGAGAATCAGAAAAAAAAACAAGCCCTAGTCTATAAAAAAGTTAAAATGATATAACAATTCCAATAATGTATGCAAAAGACATCTACACCATAGTTAATTCAAAAGTAAAATACACAGAAAGGGAAGAAAATCATGACTTGAAATTATGCATGTTCAAATGGATAAATGATATTGAATGAATGTATTTCTTTATTTTATAAAGCGCTTGTACTTATGTGGTTTAGAACCTTTTTTGTTTCATGTTTGGTAAATTTTAAAATTTCAATTCAGAAGCAAAAAAAAAGGGGGATTGTTATTACCACGGGGTTGACAAATAGCTATATTGAATAGCTGCCTCTTGAGGTTTTTGCTAAACTGGTGTTGAATGCTGAAACCATCTGTTTTTCTGGACGTTTGTCAGGGTGAGTGTGGCAGAGGCAGCTGTCTGAAAAGGGACGCTTTGGATGATGAACCAGCCCATTGTCTCAAAGCAATTCACTTGCATTCAGAGAGTCTACCCAGGCGTAATATACAGCAATCAAAATCAAACTATTGTTTATCCCAATCATATTGATCTGAAAGGAAGGTGGTGGGATGACCCTATTCTACAATCAGATAGTGATGTGAAGCAGCTGTACCTTTGCCGTTTTAGAAATCCAGCAAAACACACATTTGGAAGCTAGAGGGCTCTCTCTGCTCTTGTGGGGAAAGTATAGTTCCAGAATTAATTCACACACCAGATTCTTTACAACCTCAACACCCAGCTACTATTCTGTTTATTTAGATTTATACTACTTACAGCAAATACATAATTATAACCTTCAGCAGAAAGTAGATGAAATTGATTAGACTTTATAGTTTATTTACAGGATGACACCGGAGAAGATCTGTAAAGAGAGTAGCTTTTTGCCTAAGAACGCATTATATTTTTGATGTACTATTTGGAAGAGGAAGAAATGTTCCATAATATTTAGGACAGGACAGGAGCCTGACTCTAACAACGGCCACGCTCTATTACCCCATTCACCTGCTGCGTTCTGGGACTTATGGATTATTGTGGCAGGAATTCCAGGTGTCCCTATTCAGATGCAGCCACTGTCCCCATTCAAGTTAATGACAGGATGGCAAGAGCCACATCTGTCAGCGGCAGTCCACATGTAACCATACACAGAACCATTACCTGCGGTTCAGGATAGATTATTGTCCCTGGATGCAGACAGATTGTGTCCTGGAACAAGCATCTCTTCCGAACGAAGGAGAGCACTTGCTACTGTGCTGCCGGGGGTGAGCGCTCATGGTATGGTGCATCCTGGCTTCTAGGTCGGACAGGGCTGATCTCTCAGGACCCGTTTACAGTGTGGTGACCTGCACTGTGCTGATCAACGCAGGTCACTGCTAGGACAAATTGCAAACAGTTGTTTTTTATGTGTCCGATTTACATTACAACGCAGTGGGTGGTGCAGTGTGATAAAATGCAAACATGCTGAATTTTATGGCAGCTCACAGGATCCCACCGCATGTTGTTGTGGTGAAGGGACCCGAATGTAATGTACGCTTTGCATAAAGGAAAAAAATTGTATTGACCGCTCTGGCAGTAAGCGTTAAAACACACACATACCGAAGCAGTTACAATGCAGTGTTTCAGCGCATGGGCTAATGTAAATGGGTCCTTACTAGGGATACACAGAAATTTCAGCCAACGAAACATATCGGCCGAAAATTGCACTTTTGGCACAATGCCGACAGTGCAATTTTTTGGCTGAAATAGTGGTGCATCTGTGATTTCTCTCTTGCCCGCTGGGCGGTGCTCTGTGTCCCAAAGGGGAGGAGAGATACTGTCACAGCAGGCCGAGCGGTGCGGGAGGAAGAGAGAGCGGTGAGGGGCTGGCGTCTCTCCTCCCCGCACCTTTCAGCCTCCTGTGACAGATCGGGAGAGCGGCGGAGTGGGGGCAGAGACAGCTGTCAGCTGTAACAGGATAGGTTAATGCTACATATGCACCGATACCGTTTTTTCAGTATCGAGTACGAATACCAATATTTTGCTTTTGGTACTCGGCGGTACCGATACCGGTGCTTCCGCTGGCATGGGGCCGGCTTCCTGGGCAATCAGGACTTTGCCCAGGAAGCCAGTTACATGTTGTTTGGCCGGCTCGATTGTCATTGACCAGGAAACCGGCATCCCAGCCAATCAGCTTTGAGCTGGCTTCCCGGCCAATCAGGAAGCCGGGCGGCGAAGAATGACCCACCTCCCAGCTTCCTAATTGGCCGGGAAGCCAGCCCCATGCTGATTGGTTTGAAAGACCAAGAAGCCAGCTCCATGTTCCCCTACGGCAACGCTGGTCAGAAGAAATCTTCCTCTGACCGGAAGTTCCGGTAACTGGGAAGGTAGCGGAGCATTTGTACAAGTACTCGCCCAAATACTCGGTATCGGCACCCATACCGATACTAGTATCGGTGCATAACTACTTACTTCCTGCACCCCCTATCTTGGAGTCCACTGACTCTGAAGTGATTATACTCTCAGGAAGTGAATGGGGTGAAGGTCACACACTGCATAGAACATACAGATTATGCACACAGCATACATACACATCAGCATACAGAAAATACACAGATCATATACAGTATAAGCAGCATGTAGCACACACACACAATACCAAGTACACATAGCATACACAGCATTGCTCTCACAAAGCACACATAGGGGCATATTTATAAAGCAGTGAATGTGACATTCACCAAACATTCACTGCATCTTCCTGGTGCATGTGTTTTACATTACAGTGATTTATTCACTGCATACAGTACATAACACAGAGACAGCACAGGGAGTATACAGGACAGAAGACATGCATAATGCACAAGCCAATAGTATACAAGGCACACAGTAGTTATGTCCCGATACCGATGCTAGCTTCGGTATCGGGTCCGATACAGGGCATTTTCACAAGTACTTGTACTTGTGAAAATGCCCCGGTACCTAACCCCGATGCTTGCGCGTCAGTGTTGATTTCGTATTGTACGACGCCCGGGACATATAGTTCCTGCTGCCGGGCAAACGAGAGCAGGGGGCGTGGAGCGGTGACGGCAGGGGGCGTGGAGCGGTGACGGAGCCGGACACATGGAGCTGCGACAGGCTCTGTCACCTCCCTCAGCCTCTGTCCCCGGCTCGTTCTTGTCACAGGAGTTCTAGCACAGTGCTGTGCTAGAACTCCTGTGTTGGAGGTGACAGGGCCAATAAAGAATACCTGTCACCTCCAAATGCTATCACACAGGGGTTTGTTATCCCATGTGTGATAGCAATAAAGTTAAGTGAAAAAAAATAGTTAGGAAAAGTAAAAAATCATGAAATAAAAAAGTTTTAAAAAATAACAACTGAATAAAAATGTAACTAAATAAAAATAAAAAGACGATAAAGTAAAAATAATAAAATAAATTAAAATCCAACTTTTCCCAATTAACTCTCCCTCAATGATGCTTGGAAAGAGAATGTCTGCCATGGTCTGGTAAGGCCTACTTGCTTGCAAAATATAAATAACTAGATTAGGTAAAATTCTGCAGATACCTTTTTATTGTTATGTTTTTCTTTTTTGTAGGTGCTCTTTAAATTTGGTGTATGATTATGCAGAAGCTTGTTTAATTTAAATAGACACTAAACTCACTAGCTAAATCTTAAAAATACATTCAAGTACCCTGACTATTAACAAAAAAAAGGGACCATGAGGAATAAAAGTATCCACCCTCCAGAAGGACAGACAGTATCAGCACCAGTTCAGAGATGATTGGAGGATCTACAGCTGAGTGATAAGATACATTTTTAATAGTTAATTGTATGTCTTCAGCTCATGCTATGTTCCTCAATAACGGTGGACAATTACAGCACTATCAGTAGTTTTGTTTCCTCTATTAACCTATGTAAAATAAAGAAACCTGAAAAACTGGTGACCTTATAAGAACTCACACTACAGACACTTAGGCATTGATAAATATGGATTGTTTATTCTGGCATTTCAGTATGGGACATTTTATTAGCAATGAAGCTCACAGGAATTGGTATTTTTAGAACAATTAGTTGGCATTATAGTGTTTAAAGCTTTGTGAGTGAGCATGTGCCACATACTCTATTAGCGCATTATCTTGTATCCTTGTCACTTCACTAGATGCATACTAATATCTTCACATAGGAAATGTAATCTGTCTATCCTAATGATGAAATTAGTTTCTGGGAGATATCTTTCATTAAGCAATTAACAAATCTCTCTAACAAATCGAAATAAGCATATGTGTTTATATTTAATAAGTATTTGTATTATCGAGTAATTATATTATGCGATGTAGCCTGGCTACGCTTTCATTAAGACCTATTTCTGTTTGGCTAGAAACATGAACATGCTTGAACCATTTCAAATACAAATCATAGAAAAAGATGATTTGTTATGTGCAAAGAAACTTAATTTCATTAGTCAGTAGCATTAGTGTAAGAAAAGTTTGATCAATAAAAACAGAGGAAGTGTGATGATCACATGGTGCCATGAAGGTCTCACCCATTGGTTTAAGGTCCACTGGTGCAAATAGATGGTTGTGCCTGTTACATGTCATCTGGTGAAGATATTTAATTTATGAGTTATGAAAAATAAGTGTTTATGGGTAGAGATGAGTGAAATTAGGAATATTTATGTTTCCAAAATGTTGTCAAAATGCATTAGGCTTAAAGGAGAATTATGGGGAGAGTGAAATACACTGATCCCCATAATTAGAGATGACATGTTACACTACAGCTATCACACGTTGGCTCTATTGACCGTGAACTGAGCGATCACATACAGCCGATCGCTCAGTTCCTGACCTTTTGCCTGCAGAGAAGGGTGACTGTCATCAATATTGTTGGGATTCATCCGAGCTGCAGCGCAGCTCTGTGCTGTCAGCATATAGCGGGCAATAGCCCATTATATTCTGAGTTTTGGGTCACTGGAGGACATTAGTATGTGTCCTCAAGTGACCCTAAAGAAAACTATGGCAAAAAAAGATTGGACCATAGTTCTCTTTTAATGGAGAAAATAAAATGTAAGGATTTGAATAGGCATGATCCCGATTTGCTCATGAATATCCTTTTTCCTCAGCATTATTTTTTAAATATACATTGTTCCCATAGGGAGAAATGCTTTGTATTTTTGGATGTGTTGTCATCACCAGGCATGTACATTTCTTGCAGGGGCAGTTGCAGTGAGGAGGAGTGAGCAGGGTGACCTAGTTTGGTTCCTATTGTCATAGACAAGCCCCCCACGACTACACTGTGTGAGCAGGCTCTTGGGGATCAAGGTAGCAGCATTCTTTTCTAGGACAGAAATCAATGAATGCATGTGTTGAGGGACAGTGAGGGCCAAGGATAGGTCCACAGAGGAGAATTTAGGAAGGGCTGATGTTTTCAGTGCAACACGGGCAGTGTTGCTAAGCAACAACAGAATGTTAGGATGTTACTTAATTTCTGGCAGGATCATAAGGTATTTTTCTATACTTCCAGGGATAAAACACTTTAAGGTGTTGCTTTTTAAGAGGGGAGTAGGCTTTAAATGACTCCTGAGGAGTACAGATTCTGGTTTTAACTACTCTAGAACATGCTCTTCTTATGCCAAACTGGCCTTCATTATCCTCAAAAAGTGCACAAATAATCAAATGAATACACAAAATCATAAAGAGCACAAATATCTAAATCTAAATAAAGGAAAAAAAAGAGCAGAACTTTTTTTCAGAGAGATTATGCCTAAGACACTCAATGGGTAAAATTGGGAAAGTCCCAGCCAAAATTGGTGATAGCAAAATTAGCATTTTTGATGGAATCATTCTGTTTGTCCCTAATAATTCATTTGTGTTTAGTTTTAAGTCTCAAGCTGTATTTGACTACAATGTTCTAGCTTTTAAATTCGACCAATTAAATATGAAGTCAGTGGCTGAATCAGAATGGGATGAGGAAAACAGCCCTAACTTGTCTGATATTGAGTACAACCTGAATTGTAACAGGGTGGAGCTGTCTTAAACGCTATGCATGAAGCTGAACTCTACTCAAACAGCTAAAATTCATTTTTATACAAATGAACAAAGAGGAGGTAATTACCAAATGCAGACATGTCCTTTTTCAGGTTTCAGTGTGTTTGGGAATAGTGATGTTAAACCCTTTGCTGGTACTACAAGTTAAATTTGCAATACCCCTGTGGGCAGCATTTATGTTACCATGGGAGTGGCAACTCTAGGAGATTAGGTTATTGGAGAGCTAGGGGTCACTTGCAGTGTGCAATGTTCTTTGATGCTTAGGGAAAGGCAGAGAAAATTGGAAGGAGTAGAAAGTGTTCAAACCAGGGGACAAAACTAATAGACATGTGCGCCGGCAAAAAAATTGTTTTGTTTCATTGCATTTCAGATTTTTCATTATTTTGTTTTCTGGCATTTTGGTCCAAAAGTCAATTCGGCTCGGTATTCGTATTCGGGCGAATCCGAAATTTTCATTAATTTCGGATGAGTTAAATGATATTTAAAAGTATGGTTGCAGCAAAGTTACATTAGAAAAAAAAAGTAAAATTTTTCTTTTTAACTTTTGATGATCCACAGAAACAATAAAAAAAAAAACACCCAAAAAATCCCCCTGAAATCTCTTACCAGATCCTTGATCCGAGCAGCAGCCTGGCAGGGCAGAGCAGAGCAGGAAAGGAGGGAGGGCGAGTGTGCACCCCTCCTGCACCATACCAGGCCACATGCCCTCAACATGGGAAGAGTAACCGCTTTATGGAAGGGGGCACCCAGATTCATATAAGCCCTCCTGCTTGCAGACCCCCACAACCACTGGGCCAGGGAAGAGGCCCTTGTCCTCATTGAGGGCATATGGCCTGGTTGCACGCTTGCCCCCCCCCCCCTTTCCTGCTGCTCTGATCAAGGTTCTGATAAGGGAATTTAGGAGGGATGCCACACTTTTTTTTGCTTTTTTTGGCATTGGCGCCCCCCCTAAAATTCCTACCAGACCTAAAGGGTTTGGTATTAATTGGGGAGGGGGGCCACATGCTATTTTATTTTTATTGTTTCTGTGGTCTATCAACAGTTAAAAACATTTCTGCATTCTGTAACAACTCTCTGCTACTTTATTGGCATTCAGGATACTCACGCATCTCAATAAAGAGGCAGAGAGCTGTTACAGAATAACACACAGGTCTCCGCTCCTTTGTTGACAAGCGAGAAATGACACAAATGACATTCGGGAAACATTTTAGAAGCATCAGAATTTCATTATCAAAAACTAGAGGTGCACTGAAATAAAAATTTAGAAACCGAAACGAAACTGAAACAAAAAAAATTGCCAGGCCGAAACTGAAAAATGTTTTATTTAAATGTTTTCACATTTTTCAAATATTTTATTTTTATTTATTTTTTATAAACTTTTTACATTTTTTTAATATTTATTTTTATTAATTTTTTTTATTTTTTACTTTACTTTTAGGGGCTTTGGGGAAATATTAGGGGTCTAATATTGTCTAAACAGATCCCTAATATTTCCCCTGAATCTCTTTTTCTGTATCCCCTGTTATCAATGAACAGTGTTCCTGTTCAGTCATAACTTGAGAACATAGTATGTTTACTATAACCACAATCATGAATGAACAGGAGGTGATGTAGATCACTTCCGATTCATTCATAATTGAGGATACAGTAACCATGCTATGTCCTCAATTATACAGTATCAATTATACAGTATCTACAAACAGTCAGCTATCACTGATCGCTGAGTGTTTGTAACCGCTCTCCTCTATGACATGCTGTCACATGCTGTCTCTGCCCCCACACCGCTCTGCCGGACTGTGATAGGCGGCTGAGTGGTGTGGGAGGAGAGACACCGGCCGCTCACATCGCTCAGCGGGGAGGAAAGAAACCTGGGATGCGCCGATGTATCGGCAGGAAAATTACACTTTTGGCATTTAGCCAAAAGTGTCATTTTCGGCCGATATGTTTCGGCAGCCGATATATCGGTGCATCCCTATCAAAAACATTCAGATTCGTTTTGAATTCGTTATTTCTGTCATACAGAAATTCGGATGTATCAGAATGTCTGAATATGCAGAAATTCGTACGCATGTCCATTCGGAAAGAAATGTGATCGCACATGTCTAAAAACTAATATTAGTGCCCTCTACAGCTTTCTCTCTATTGTAACATGTCTGTTCCAAGGAGAACAGCTATAATCTCTATAAAGAATAGGGTGAAACTACGTTGTATTTATAGTAGGGATGTCCGGATACTGATACTAGTATTGGTATCAGGACCGATACTGGGCATGTTCAGGAGTAATTTGACTCCTGAGAATGCCCCGATACTGAAGGCCGATACTGGCTCTTTAAATGTTTTTAACGGATTGGCTGCCGAGGTCCTGCGCTTGTGGGGACCTCGGCAGCCTGCTGGGGACCTGGCGGTAGCTGTCCTTGGCAGTGCCTGTCCGGCCTCATATCTCCTTCTCCTTCCCCGGACAGGCACAGCCAAGGACAGCCCCGCACCGAACAAACAACCCCCGGAGCCAGCAGAAGACTGGCATCTGAGAGTTCAGCCCGGCGCCCAACCGCAGGTCCCCACATGCAGCCTGGTGATATCTGTACACTCCCCTGGTGAGACGCAAACGCAGCCCTGGTAACATCTGTACGCAGTCTGGTGGGATGTAAACACAGCCCTGGTGACATCTGTATGCAGCCTGGTGAGACACAAATGCAGCCCTGGTGACATCTGTACAAATCCTGGTGAGACGCAAACACAGCCCTGGTGAGACGCAAATGCAGCCTGGTGAGAAACTGCCCTAAAATCATTAGTCTGTATTGTTTTAGAAAAAATGTCAAATGTCCCTTTAAGATGTATAGTATTGAATCAGTCACTTTGTCTACCGTCCTTACCAACATCTTTCTTGGTATTAGGTCTATTACTAAATGACAGGTGTCTGATGCATGTTTTTGAGAAAATTGCATATCACTGCAGTGCAGCATGAAGAAATCATAGCAACTGCAATAGTCTTCTAACACTTAATGAGATGGGGTCATCTACATGAAGTGAAACATTAGTGCAAAGAAAAGTAACTCAATAACAATAAACTAGAAATCATATTAATTTGTTCTGGCATTTAGTATCAAATTTCTGAAAGGTGAAATTGGATTACCATGGAAAACTTTATTCCACTGCGCACAATTTTATTAAAGTACTATGTCATTTGTATGACAGGTTCTCTTGTAAGTAACCTCCCTCACTCAATAGCAATCACCTTCCCCAATGCTCCCCTGCCCCTTTGCTCCTTTTTAGAACCAGGAGTCTTAACCTTGTGTAAACTCTGTCACAAGGTGTTGGTGCTTATGCAGGTTAACGTTAGACATGTAAGATTCGTTTTGTTCCAAATTGAAATTCGAATGAATTTCTACATACCCTGAATTTCAGAATGAAAACGAATCTGAACATATCCAAATTTTTTTTCCAAATGTCATTTAGAATTAACTTATGTTGTTAAATAGGCCTGATAAATATGTGCTTACAGGGAAACATTCATATTATTCTGGATACCTGAAAGAGGTTGTAATTTAATATAACACACACACACACACTTAAAATGATGTATGTAGGCAAAGGACATGCCCCTGCCATGCCCCTAGTTACACAGACCACAAAGAGTTATTAAACAAAAATTATTGGTTAAACCCACTTTTGTCTTGTTGCCTTGTCGTTCATTTCCTTTGCTTACTGGCTTGTCATTTGTCAACATGACAAATGCAATAATTTAGAGTTTGGATGAAACCTTTAGTGTAGCATAACACTTTTGGTAGTTAAATAGTACGTTATAGAGGTTTATACACCAGACTAAAAAGAGGAACAACTGAGAAGCAGAGACAGAGGGATTTGGTTCCCAAAGAGGGACAGTTCCTCCAAATGAGGTACCTTTGGGAACTATGCACACACATACCCTGGCCTAAATATTATAAATGTACCTCCTTTTGAAACAATAGATTGAATAACCCTGACCATCACTGCTGTTCTTTTTTTAACACTTTGAATTTTTGTTTTTATATATATATAGAACAGCTTGAACTCACTTGTGAGTGTTGTTGAACTCACTGTTTTTCCATCAATATTAAATGTGGGTTTCATTGTATTTCCCCCTCCTATCTTGACAAAAAGGCCAGTGGGAGGAACCAGTCCTTGCAATTCACTTAGTAGACCTCCGCTCTGCAACTAATGAATGTATGGTTTATTAATCACATTTGTCCCGCTGAAAGAAGTCAAGCACTATTCTCGTACAATTGAGATTTTACCCTTTTTTAACGTTATTTTAATGAGCTGGAGATCAGAACGCAAGCTCTGTTCATGTGTTGATTCCGCTCAATTGCAGTTCCACCCTAGATAGACACAAGACAGATTCACCAGACTTCACAGTCATTGTTGCACTTAAATGAAGTGAACGGGGCCTTATGTTTCCAAACTAAAGAATAGGGCTCACATACAAAAAAGAAAAAAGAACTTTAACATTCAGTGTTTTCAATCTGTTTTCTTGGTTTCACAAAATCTTTGCACATTAACATTTGCATTCAGTTCTTCTCAAAACCCTGCCCTTTCTATTGCAAACAGAAGGTTGCAGTTTATGATAGTGGAAGGCAATGAACAGCAATGAGAAGGATTGGATTGTTGCTCTATTATTCAGAAGTTCTTTGTTGTTAGAAAATTTGTATCAGAGTGTTTGTCACAGTTCTGCCCCTTTTACCATCTATGGAGATTATGTCCTTCTGAAAAGTCAACGCTTTGCAGATTTGCTTAAAGGAGCACTTTAGATATACAGAAATATGTTGTTTGCTTGAAGAAATATTGAAGCATTTTTTCTTAATAACACTTACCAAAATTGTTAAATGGTCAGTCCTCTCAAAAATAATGTTTTACTTATAGATGGAGCATTGCTGCTCCTCCTGCAAAAACAATTGCTGCGGCAATTTGATATCACATTCAGTCTAGAATTTGTGGGATTATGATTTCAGATGGCCATATATTAACAATCTTAACAGTAGCTGCATAATATTTTTTTTCATGGCTCTGCATATAGACATATTTGCTCTAGCCCTATAAAGATCTAGGCCGCCGCTCGTTCAGCATATGACTTCACCGTCATGCGACAAGATACGCTCCTACCTAAAGATGGCGGCAGGCATGCGCAGAACGCATTCTGTAGACAAATTTATGTATGCCCGAATATAGTTTTCATATATTCGGGCATATAATACATTTGTCATTTCGGATTTGGACGAACCGTCAAATCAGCTGAATTTCATTGATTTGCAGGTTCATCAGAAACCGAATGCACGTGCCTAGGATCTGGCCCTGTGCACAGGGGTACAATTAGGTTTGAACAGAAAAGAGTCTTCCCACACTGTCACCACAAGGTTAAAGATTGCATAGTTATGTTCTTTATTTTATGCACCAGGTTTTAGTATATGATGTCCAACAAACTTGTATAGGTATGATGGCCAGTTGTCCACAAACTATTGGCCATATAATGTTCTTTGTACTTTATGGAGTGGGTCATGTTGTAGGGTCTGTATGGACCAGAGTCATTTTTTCATTTCTACTATGGTCCTGTTTATTCTGCAGTAACTTTGACATTACTTAAGGCAACAATATAATACATATATATATATTTTAGGACATACAAGGCTTCATTTAATCTCCTTTAAATAGACATATAAACACATGCGAACATACATAGATGAAAGAGGTAGATGCAATTACATGTGTGTAAATTTGTAAAGTTTATTAGTAGCTTTCTTACATTTTTTTTATTAACCCTGGCAGTGGGGCTACCCCTGCATTGCAAGGATTAACTGCTTGTTTCAGTCTAGGGCTGAAAATAACAAAGCTATACTCATATGATCCTCTGAGCTGTCTTTCTCTTAGACTGTCATTGCTGCCTCGCTCCCCCTCCACTGCAGCAATCTAAGGTCCCTGAGTCTTCACGTTCAAGTAGCCCCACTGCAAGGGTTAATAAAAAATGTACATGGAGTTCTTCTTTAAATTATGAATATATTGTACCTATTGGTGCAACTATAATGGCTCTTTGATTACCAATACTATGATATTTACTAATGCTGTTCAAACATGTCCAATACCTTATAACAGCCAATCCAATTTAGGCTTTTACTAGTAAATCTAGTCTCCGAAGCTGATATGATTGGATTTTAAGAAATGCTGCAGGTCTTTTACCTTTTTCTATTTTTACTATAAAAGTCCATACTTCCCCCATAGTACTGTCTCTGTGTAGCAGTGTAACAGTATTTTCATCCTTCGTTTGATGAAAGACAGATTTTGCAATTGGATAATTTATACTGTTTCACATGTGTCGAGAACATGAGAACATTTCCTGGTGCTCAGAAAAACCTCCCAGAGGAACATTTTCCTGTGACACTGCAGTCATATGGAAGAGTTTGGACTTGCTCAATGATTCACATAATGTAATGGCATTTTTTATGTCATTTGGAGGCCTGTTGTTGGGAAGTGACACTCCTTGCTGCAGCAAGCAGTCAGTGAGTATATCTGTACAGCTTCTTTGTGTAAAATAAATTTCTCTTGACATTTAGTATATGCAAGTAACCGAGAATATAGTTCATTTCATTTAGCATGCTTTTCTCCAAGCTATTGAAGTTAAAATACCCATACTATATTACTGTGGTCAGTTCTGAGCATAGTTAGAGTGTGGTAAAACTATAAATCCAAACAATACATCATTGCAAGAAAATGACGTTCTTGAATATGTCTTGTTTTCCTTTTTAAGACAGTAAAATCCCCTCTATACTTTTTTTTTTTTTTTTTAATACGTCCCAGGGTCTGCACCTAAGTCCAGGACTTCATCTATTGCCTTTGGTAATTATGAAGGAGTCTTATGCTTGCTATTGAGGATGAGCTTCAGGTCTGGGCTGAACATGATTGTCCTGAACCCAATCTGTCCATAGGTTGGTGAATGGGTGAACAAATATGGCCAGTTCACCCAAATGCTGGCTGATGTTTGTAAAACATCTTTATTAGAAAAAAAAAAGTCCACAGCTATTCATGATAACACAACCATCCACAGTGCTTGATGATGTTAAACCATCACTATTCCTATCGCAAAATGTAATTTCCCTGGCTGGCTGATGCTTGTAAACATGTGTCGCTACGGGAAAAAAAGTATTGTGAATGTCATCTAGATCAGTGGTTCTCAACCTGTGTACCCTCAGGAACCACATTCATCCTTGGTCATTACGTCGCGGCCCAAGTCGCACTGCAATGGAACGCACGGAATTGGGGTACCGCGCGTTACGGTACTTGTGATTTAACTGTGGGTGGGAGATGCGTTTGGGGGCCATTCAAATGAATGGCAACGCACCTCCCACACCAGAACACGTAGTAGATGCATTTGCATGGTACAGTGCATTAATCAAACCGGACTGTTCGATCAACGCACTGTACTAGTGTGAACGGGCCCTCAAAAACACTGACAGACACACACAACCACAGACACAATCTCACACACACTCCAAATATGTATATTTGTAAAAAAATTTAAGATCCGACCAGTCTCCCTACCTTATGAGAACTGGAGTGGATCCTCAGCCTGGGGTCCAGTGTGGGCTGCTGAGCTGTGACAGAGCTCCATCTATATGTGCAATGCTTGTACAACTCCCTTGCGTCCCTTAGAGATGCTGGCAGCCAGAATATGATGTCACTCTGGTCCAGGCACCTCTACAGGACATGCGAGGTAGCTGTAAGCAATGCTTGGATGGATGGAGCTCCCTTGCAGCCATACTCCCAGCCCACCCCACCTCAAGCTGACACTCAGTGCCAGGCAGCATATTCTGAATGTCTGCTCAGCGCGAGAACTGACATTGCTGCACTAGGGGGAGACTGAGAAGCCTCTCACCTAGAAAAGTGGAAGGCATACGGCGACCCACTGAACATGATGTCGCAACCCACTGAACATGATGTCGCGACCCACTTTTGGGTCACGACCCACCAGTTGAGAACCGAGGATCTAGATCATACAATGTTATTGTTGTGACTAATCTGGGGAGGGAATATATTTATTTATAGGATTAGCTTTTAGGATATAGCAGCAGATCACTTCTAATAGGGATCTATTCCTGGCTGCAATCAGCCAGGAATAGATCACTATAGCAAAGATCTGGTATTGCAGGGAGGCACTGGACAGCTGTAGCAGCTCTGTCACAGCCTTCGTATACAAGTCCCATAACATCACTTATGATATCACTACACTCCACATGTAAACAGAATGCATAGGAGTGAGCTGTAGGAGCATTGGAAGCCCAGAAGCTGTTTGTTTTAGCTCCTGGGCTTAGTGCTGAGTCCTGGCTGTCAGGGACAGCCAGTGGTACCAGCAAATATGCCGGCTGGGAGCCCCCAAAAGCTACTGTGGCCAGTTGCCTTCTTCAAACGCAAATGTTTAGGGCATCCCCAGAGCATGTTATATAATGGATTTGTGTAATTTTAATGTTATCTTTAAAATGCCACATTAAAAGGCCCACTTCCTGCTGAACAGTATTTTTAAGAATGTCCCCCATGGTGGTGCCCAGCTTCTCTTGCTCTTTTTTTAACAGAAACCTACAAATTGACAAGAAAAAAATAACAAGATTCAGCTACCATAGACTTCAGTGGGGTTAGCAGACTTTTTGCTGAGTTCACCAAACTTCCTGCAAACTGGACTGTGCACAGTTTGAGTATTTCTGCCTATTATGGAGTGGAGCCAATTAACCTACCAGCATGTTTTTGAAATGTCGGAGGAAACTGGAGCAACCAGAGGAAACCAATGCAGGAACAGGGAGAACATGCAAACTCCTTGCAGATAGTGACCTGGCTGGGATCTGAACCAGGGACCCCCAGTGCTGCAAGGCAGAAGCGTTAACCACTATGCCACTGTGCTGCCCCAATAGCTGCTGTTGCCATTACCAAGGCATGAATTCATACATTGCAGCTATGAGCATGTTTTCAATGATAAATGACCATACTCACACTATCTCCAACATCATGGTTTTTTTTAGACACCCAGATAGCAAGCAATTGAGCTGCAAGTTTGAAAATGACTTGCCAAACTATTGCAGACTTGCCAAGTTTCACAATTGTGTTGCACAATTACAGCAAGTCTGCATTGCAAGCAGGGCAGCCATCAGAAATTTTGGCCCCTTACACAACTTTAGACCTGCCCCCCCCCCTTTGCACCTCCGCCC
>NW_017307675.1:344377-381601 GCF_000935625.1 Nanorana parkeri | reverse complement strand
CAGCTGTGCTGTACATACACTTTTACATTTATATTACTAAGTTGTTGTTTGTAATCCCTGTGTCTTGTATCCAGAAAGTTGCTTTCTATGTGTGAATTTTAGTTTTATTGTGGGAAGATGGTATTGTAATCTTGCTGAAATTTAAACTAAAGCTTTCCTAAGAGAAATATGAACGCTGCTGTAGCTGACCACCTTCCGAAAATGCTTCTAGCTGTCTGGCTAACTTGTTAACCCACTGGTTTCTAAACAATTTATAATTGCCCTGGATGAGGCATCCAGTAAATGGAGTTTGAGTAAAGTCGGGACTGCTTACCTGTATACTTGTTCTATGTTAGTGACTCAAATTAATAAGCCCCAAAAATAGGCATGAAAGACAGCTGCATTTATTTTCGGTGGTCTAAGGGAAGTCTAACCATTTTTAACCTTTTGCCATACTATGGAAAAGACCTCTTAACCACCCAACCTAAACCACATAATTATTCACCGTACCTATACATTCTCCATTAAATGAACTTCAAAAAAGTTGCCAGAATTGCAAATAAAAATATATGCCTGATAATGTGCCAATACTAAAGTGAGAGACAGAACATAAAATCAACAACATTAAGGATCAGAGGGTCAGGTTGATAGTTTTCCTTTATATTGAAGGTTTGAAGTTGTGTAGAGACTGATGTGAGTATGCAGTATGTAAAAGTGCTGTATCAGTTGTCTTTATAAATAGCTGTAATAATAAGTTGTCCGCATCACATGCTAGCCCTGAATTCCTGTTTCAGGACGGCTCCTTTCTAAGTTCTATGTTCTATGCAGAGTTCTATGGAGCTACCCTTGTGTGTGCTAAGAAGCTGTATGTGTCTCTAAAACACACACAGGCACAGCAAAGTAAGACACTTTGCTTCGCTCTCCTCCCTCCACCCTCCTTCAAGCAGTTGCTAGAAATTGTGCTGTCTCTTGTGATCTTATACAGGACAGGAAGTTTAGGGAAACTGAGCTGAGAGAGTTGGAGCTGTTCAGAAACACGATGAGTGCACGTTCTTGGTCCAAAAATGTAAAGAAATATTTTGCTGGACAATGTATATTTGTTAGATCTATATTCATTATTGAAAAAGAGTTTGAGAGTTTACTACTACTTTAAAGGCCAATTGAATGTTTAGTTTGATTCAGCTAAATACATTTCAGAAGGCAAAGTCTGACAGTTGGCTTTCTTTGGAAGGCAGTCATGAGTGAAAAAGCCCATCCCCAGCCAAAATGCTGTAGAGATGTGTGGAAGCAGTGGTCTCTCTGTAGAGGTCTGACACACTCTGCTTATCAAATCCTATAACTCTGCAATTAGCAAAGCTCATTCTCCCTGCTGATTGGAGAGCTCTAGCTCTGTTTGCCACCATGTTGGACCCCCTAAAAGTGTATTTACCGGAAGAATCCTACATATTGAAGGCAGTCTCTAGCAATCTGAGGGCCCTTAAAACATTGTTGTGGAATACCATATGGTGTTCCGATAGTACAGGTTTTGTACCTAGTCTCTAAATGGTCCAACTATCCAAAGGTAAGGTTTATTCAATTGTAGATATCTTACCATATATAGCTGGACCTAAAATGCAGACAAGCATTTATTGATGGACTAGAGGCTACAAGCTATTAGAGAAAAACTGTACAATAACTATCATTCATCTTACAGCAGCCATGGAAACAAGAGCACAGACTGCTAGCCAAGTCAACTGCTGGGAAAGATTTCTGGTGAGAAGAGTGTGCATATCATGCCTCATCATACATATTTAAATTATGAAATGAGAAGGAGGGAGCAGGCAGGAGACGCTTCTGGTTCCAGCCTATGTAGAGAGAAATAACAGTGACTGAAGGTTTTTAGATCTAGGACAAGGAGGTTGGGAGTGCGGGGTGGTATCAGATCAATCCTTGGATGACAACCATTCTATAGTGTTTGAAGCATATGTGCATGTTTAACTAACAAAATGTTACTAGCCCCCCTTCCTAGCTCTCTCAATTCATAGATCTGCTCCCACCCCTCCAGCAGCTTCATGATTACTCAATGGCTTTGACCTCCAGTGAGGTCTGCAGCCTGGCCAGTTCAAATCTAGACATACCAGTATAGTAGGAGTGGCCCCTTATTCAAATCTATGGAATTTACTAAATCATGGGCTGTCTCCCTGTGGGCACCTAGTTTACACCTCTCCCCCTAAATTCAATAGATTTGACAAAAAATGGGGGGGATATAAGGGTTTCTGGAGGGGTGTGAATGACCGTCCAAGAGAGATATATTAAAAATATCAAAATTTATTTTGTTTTAAATACTATTAAAAATTATACATTCATAAATCAAAACAAAACAAATCCCTGCATAGGAAATGTTTGTATATAGCTCTAAATATCCAATTAGTCATACATATCATGATCTTATTCATATATTTGGCGGGGCGGGGCCTATTAAGATAAGCCACGCCTAGGACAATATTATTACCTACACCCACGTAGCTTTATTTGAAAAATATGTGAATAAGATCATGATATGTATGACTAATTGGATATTTAGAGCTATATACTATCTCAGTGAATATACAAACATTTCCTATGCAGGGATTTGTTTTGTTTTGATTTATGAATGTATCATTTTTATTAGTATTTAAAACAAAATACATTTTGATATTTTTAATATATCTCTCTTGGATGGTCATTCACACCCCTCCAGAAACCCTTATATCCCCCCCATTTTTTGTCAAATCTATGGAATGTAAGTGTGCAGATGCAGGCAGCCTGGCACTAGGTTTTTACGGGCCAGGCTACAGACATCACAGGAGGCCACAGCCATTGGTTGACATAAATATGGAGCTACTGGAGGACCTAACCAAACCTATGTATTGAGGGTGCCAGGGAGCTGGTGGATTGTTCATTTAAACATGTACGTTAAGGTCAGGGTTTTAAAAAATTTTTAAAAACACTTCATGTAAAAAGTTTTTTCCTGTAAAAAGTTTTTTTATTAACTAGAAACCCAGACATGTGCTTTCTCTTTAGAATTACAGTAATGAGAAAGTGCTACATCATTTTAATTACACTGGAGGATGCACACATAAAGTAGGTACACAAATCTTACTCTGCTGATGCTATTTTAAAGAAGCCTCTGATGAAACGCACTTTTGCGAACGTCCTTTGTCTCATTTGAAGGTGAGGTTTTGAGGCAACAACTTGCAAGTCAGGGAGAATAAACTCTTCAATGCAGACAAGAATTCATATTACATAACAGAGATAACCTGGCACTGCATATTGTAGGTTCATAGCTTTATTACAAATGCACTGTTAAGAATGAATCATTGATAAAAGAAAACAGAAGCACAAACCAAACTATAAAGCTCTTATAAATATATTTTATGCTCCATTACCATGGAAGCAAATATAAATGAGACAACAAACTAGACAAATAAATAGATTAAGCAGAGACTCTTTTCTTTTACAAAACAAATCTGTTCAATTCATTTGGGGCAGATATTACCATTTACTACAAAACGCTTTGTGTTAATGAGATGCCTTTTTTTTCTGTGCGTCTTGCTCTGTAATCGATGCTGCTTCATTGAAGCTTCACCCAATGAAGACGCAAGACAGATTGTCCAAGCTTGCGGCCATTGTTAGGAGTTGATGAAGTGTACGGAGTCTTATGTTTGATAACAGAAGTAGATGGTCAGAGCCAATAAATAAAACTTTAGGTCTGATTGTTGATTGCTTCATGTGAAAAGCCTTCTATTAGCGTGAATCTTTGGTTTTGAAGGACTTGTGAACCCAAAGGCAGCTCACTGTGCTGTCACACAAACTAAGTCAGTCAGACAAGCAGCAATCTGTCCCATCTGATAAACCCAGATTTGTTGCGAGAACTCCGCTTCTCTTTGGAAATCAGCAACATTAATTTCTTGACAGGCTGTTAACTTTACATAGCTACAATGTCCTACCCTGGCAGTAGTTTTAACAAATGCATCAGTGTTTTACATTGCTCTGATGATGGAGACATGCAATGCTGTTCATTTACCACAATTACAAACATAGCATCTAGATCAGTAAAAATGTTTTTCCTTTGGCTGTGCTAAATTCATTAATAGAGGTGATATGTATGTGATATGTTGTGCTAAACATGTATAAGCATTATTTTGTTGTTTTTAGTATTTTATCTTAAAATATGAATAATATAATGTGCCGGTAGATTTAAATTACTTATCTAATTAATTTTCAATACTATTCATCCTTCTATATTTTAAATGCACGGAAGAGCCCTGGGGCCATGCTAAAAAAATATGAAATATAATTCTGTGTTTGAAAGGCAGACTTCTGTGTTTAAATGTCAGAATTCTGCGTTTGAAAGTCAGAATTCTGAGTTTGAAAGATAGAATTCTGTGTTTAAAAGTCAGAATTCTGAGTTCCAAACTCAGAATTTTAAAACAGAATTTCAAAATTGAAAGTCAGAATTTTTAGATTAAAAGTCAGAATTCTGAGTTTAAAAAGCAGAATTCTGAGATTAAGTCAAAATTGGGAGATTTAGGGGGTGATTTACTAACCTAAACACACGCACGCACCAGGTGTGTGTGATTTTCACACAGCAAAACGTATTTATCAACCAAAAAGTCTCTAAAAGCATATTTCCATTAATGCCATATATGGAAAAATCATGCACATGATGCATATATAATGCTGCTTCACAGTTTAGACAAAAATGGTTAGCTCATGCATTTACATTCCTGCATTCATCAACGCAAGCAACATAACATAGAGCTAATTTACACCATATTACCTTGCAATTCATTGCAGGGCTTTGCACAACACACCTGCTGGGTGTGTACACACTACAAAGGTGTTTCGATTCCTCCCATAGATCATGCTGGGAGGCAACACACTACAGAGGTGTATACACATTCGTGGTGTGTTTAAAAGGTTAGTAAATCAACCCCTTAAAGTCAGAATCTGACTTTCAATCTCAGAATTCTGACTTACAATCTCAGCATTCTGACTTTCAATCTCAGAATTCTGAATTTCAATCCCAGCATTCTGACTTTCAATCTCAGAATTCTGACTTTCAATCTCAGCATTCTGACTTTCAATCTCAGCATTCTGTTTTTAAAATTCTGACTTCCAAACACAGAATTCTGACTTCCAAACACGGAATTCTGACTTCCAAACACAGAATTCTGACTTCCAAACACAGAATCCTTTGAAACCGCGCCATGATGTGCGTGTTCGCTTGGTAAATGCATTTTTGCGGGTTAAAACGCGCACGCAGCCTGCGCGTGTGCGTGTTGGGCTTCGTAAATCAGCCCCATAGACACATAATTCTGACTTTCAAACACAGAATTTTGACTTTTAAACACAGGATTATGTTTCATATTTTTTTTAGCATGGCCCCAGGGCTTTTCCATATAAATGGTATATGTCACATGACTTAGAATTATTTTATCTCGTCGTCATGTTAGCAGGCATAATAATAATAAAAAACAAATAAAAAGACGTCTGATGTTTATGTGGTTTTCACTGTGGTAGTCTATGTATTATTGCCAAAAAGATTAAAGCGATGCCGATCAATTTTTTTTAGATGACATAATACCCAACAAAACTAGAAGAAGGAGGTGGGGCCATAAGAAAACCAAAGTGAAACATTATTAATAGAAAGATCATTTGAAAATAATTAATGTTTCATTAATATAAAGAGCCCCCGGCTGGCAAGTAATAGGCATTCATGTTATAAAGCTGAACTTACTTATCCTATGGAGAAAATTATTTTCTACAGTTACATTTTGCCATAGAATTTGTCTGGATCTCCTATATAACACAGTATATATTCAGGTGACTCAGCCACTCTAAAACATCACTAGTGTCCAAGAACAGCCAGCTTTATAATTTTTTTCCAAAACTCACCCATTCAATGAAAGGTATTTAATTATAAGCTTTGCATGGTTCTAAGACCAAAATGTTTGGATTTAAATATGAACTCCAAGGATTAAATGCTTGCTTATGCCTAGGGTACCAGGAATAAAGACTTTTGTTTACTTAATCCCTTACCAGGCTCCCTCCACACTATGTTACCTGACCACGCTAGGTTGGGGATAGATGATTGTCCCTGGACAAAGGATAGATGCACCCACCGACAATCATCTATTCCAAACTTCATGTAATGGTACCATGTTCAATTACATATGGACTGCTGCTGACAGATAAAGCCCATGTCACTTTGTCATTAACTTCAAAGGGTACAGTGGCCACATCTGACTGGGGACACCTGAGATTCTTGCCACAGGAATCCCTGAAGTCCCTATTTGGATGGGGTCTTACTGTTAGCTGAGAGTCAGTAAGAGTGCTCTACAGGGAAGTTGTATTGTATCCATCTCATGCCTTACAGCCTTGCCCACAATTTATGCAGGGTTCTATAGTGAATTGGGGGGATGGCCACCACACAATCATAGTAAATAGTACTAATAGGTTGGACTTGATGGACTAATGTCTTTATTCAACCTCAAATACTATGTAAAATAAGGATCTGCACCAGCACACTTTGGTATGGGGATAATCTTGTCATATAGTCACATGAAAAAGTAATCATAAGCCAAAATTCCAGGACCATGCAGGATTCCTTTCTTAAAGCAGAGAAAGGGATTCTGCAGGGGTCCCAAAACGTTGGTGTGTGATGCATGTTTCTTTATAGTTACTATGTAACTATGTAATTATGTGAATAAAGGGGAAGATTACCACTTTACCAAGGTGTACTGATGAAGGTCCCTATTTTCCAGTGAGAGGCCTCTCACACAGATAAATGCATTAGACCATATGATACAGCAGTGGCACAACCAGAAAAATCGGAATACTTAATTTAATCTGTAAATACTCATTTTGTATCAATAGTGTTTAGTGCAGCTTTAGCACCACACTCTGTAATCTTGATTTTAGTTGTAAATGAAAGGTCTGGTTAAATTAAAGATATCACTGAAGATGTCTGATGGTTGAATTAAAAGACAGTGACACAGTACAGACTTTATTCCAGGGATAAATATGCTTGGTTTTGTGCAAATATCTTCCTTATGAA
This sequence comes from Nanorana parkeri, assembly GCF_000935625.1. Taxonomy (NCBI): domain Eukaryota; kingdom Metazoa; phylum Chordata; class Amphibia; order Anura; family Dicroglossidae; genus Nanorana; species Nanorana parkeri. The sequence continues at coordinate 374,541 of NW_017307675.1, read as the reverse complement.
ACATGAATCTTCTGCATGCCACCTTAGGCAAAGTGGAAATGTGAATATGATTATGCAAACTTTTGATGATGGATTCCCTCTAAAATCTTTTCCTTTTGCAAAAATAGCTTTTAGTTAATCATTTTTGACTAATAATTTTTTGTTTGCCTATGTATATATGTAGAGCCTCCCAGCTGTGAATATTTCCAGCACTAGAAGATATAGGTCACTCAAAGGTAAGATGCAGCCTTTAATACCAAGCTGTAATGTAATGAGGACATCTGTTTTCATATGGTACTTGACACACAGTACCAGAAATTTCATGTCATCCTGTCCAAACTTGTACATCATTAGGAAACTATGTTAGACTTTCTGATTGATTCTGACAAGTCCCTGACAGTTTTTGAGGTGAAACACATACATGACAAAGGGCAAACTAAGTCTGCATATGTCAGCTGGAGCCCTTGCTGGCTGACTGTTGGAATGAGCACGCTGCCATTCTCCCTTGATGGATGACCACTTCTGCCCATGTTTATGCAAATTCTTAAAGTCTTGTTTTTGTCCTTCAATCAAGTAAAATGCTAATTACAATATTTCTAAATGTACTGTGCGGCAAATGGGCGTTAATAATAGCTTGTTATTATGATATAATTGTAACTTTGCAGGATGGTAAACAGGTAGGATACGTTAAAGGAGAAATTTTGATGGAAACAAAACATTTTTAATTGTTTCTAATGTCAGGGCTGTTTAGATCTCGGAATAACGGATAAGGCAATCTGTCTGAGTTCGGTTTGCAAACACTTATTATGCTAATCTTGCTCAATGTTAGTAAACTTTGCGGTGAACCCCATTGAAGTCAATAGAGGTGAATCTTGTTGCTCGAATCTGGCCATTTATATGGCTATAAAAAGAAAGCTATTGTCAAACAACTGGCATGGAAATCTGGGCATTGCCAGGAGGGACATGAACCAATAAAAAATACAAATATAGCTACCCTTACACAGAATTGTCACCTCTCCCTAACAAGTCTAACAAACAATGACAATATGGCTGCTGTGAACCTACCCTTTTATAGAAAGAGGATGGGGTATACATTCCTTATCATTTTTGTTTTTTGCGTTTTTTGTATTTTAAAACTGGAAAGGCTTGCTAATACAATAATGAACTACGGTAGTCTCCTAAACCAAACACACAGAATAGTTTCTGAGTATGGATCATTGTGAGTCAGTATATTGCACATGTTCTGTGAATGGTGAAAAGGAATCTGTTCATTCATCTGCCTCTCCTCCATTCACAGAACTCTTTGCATTCTGTAAAAACAATGCTAGGAGTTTTCTGAAAGGAGGTAAAATAAGGCGGTAAAGGAAGAGGAGGTAAAAGAAGGCTAGGGCCAGTGGCATGATCTTTCACTGTTCATTTTCGCAGGTCTGAAGTTTAGCGATGTGAGGAGGATCTGGCATTAGTGAAGGGATGATTATCTAAAGCAGTGGTTCTCAACCTTTCTAGGGCCGGGACCCCTTGGTAACATTTGCCAAGTTGTGGTGACCCCCAACGGTAGAATATAGGGTTGATGCGGCTGCTGCAGCGACATCTGGCGGCATGGCAGGAGAACTGACACTGCTGCGCTAGGAGAGGGCTGAGGAGGACTCACCTAGCACAGCAGAAATCACACAGCGACCCACAGGTTGAGAACCACTGATCTAAAGGGATATTAAAGGCAAAAGAGTTAAGGGAAGGGGGTGGATGTAGCTTGATTTGCTGTGGCTGTGTGTTTGTGGCGACAGACACAGCTTACTAGCACACACAAGGGTGACTGCATAGCACTCTGCTTGAGAAAGGAGTCACTCCAAAACAGGATATCAGTACCAGTGCTCAGGGAACCAGCTGATTCTGCAGGAAACTAAAACTTTTAAACATCAAGAAGCAGCTTCCATTGTAAGTGATTTAATCAGCATTTGAAATAGCTCAAAATTCTTTTGACTGTAATATCACTTAAAAGAAAACCTGTACTGAGGAAAAAACAGGGGCCACGGTTGCTGACTTCTTACTAAAAATGCTGGTTACTTGGTTGTCTTTAACTTTTCCTGTCACTGCCTGGTAAAAGCAAAGAGCAAATGGCAGACCTAAGGAATCCCAAAAGCTTACATCTTTAATAACTTAAGTCATTCAATAAAGGTTATCACTTAAACTCTAAGCTTTCTGCACTAATTAATGGCTAACAAGTACAGTACTAAACTACTGCTAAACCCTAACAATAAAACACCTATTTGTTTGTTAGAGATACACTTGAAATAGTTTTGTTATATCTGCTTTAACCCCTTCGTGACTGACGACGTACAGTGTACGTCGCCAGCATCGGGGCTGTTTAAACAGACTCCCGGCGACTTTTGCGCCGGGACTCTGTTTAAACTTGTAGAGCCGACTGACCGGCGTCTTTGGCATTCAGAAAATATATAATGTGTGGGGGTTTTAAGTAATTTTCAGGCCTAAAATGTGGAATATAACATGGGTGCAAAAAATGAAAAAAAGGCCTCAGTCATGAAGGGGTTAAAGTGAAAACAAACAGTTGATCCTGCCAGAAATCTTGTGGGCTGATAGCTTCCTGTGCTCTCTGCCTGTGCTGCATTCTTCTCAGTTAAATTGTTCCCAGCTCTCTCTGTGAACTACAAATACCTCCCCTTTGTAATGGGAAGGAGAGGAGAGATGTTTTCTATAGTTCTGTCCTAGGTGACACTGATGTTCCTCCATAAATAGATTAATGTTAGTGATCGTTGTCACCTTAGAACAGGAAGTATGTTGCTGTCAGGATCACCACATAGCTAGTTAATGGAAAAAAAAGCCTGAAAATAAAAACTAATGGAACCACCACATCTAAGGGCTGGTAAGCTGCAATATATTACATTTTATTGTTTGGATTTAGGTATGCTCTCAGTCAAAACAAATGAGCTACTTACTCATACCTGGTCAGTGATTCTACGATTATTGAAGCCAGAGGATCTGCATGACAGCCAGGAAACTAGCATTTTTAAAAGGATATTGGCAATGACAGCCCACATATTTCTCTCTGGACAGGTTCCCTTTAGCTATCCTTAATTACATTTATGAAGAACAGTTGCAAGGGGGCAGACTCAATTCTCGGACATGCAGCATGAGCACAAAATATGTCTGTAACAAAATCCATAAACCTACAGAGCTCACCTATTTATCACTGCACTGTAAATCAGGTAGCGTTATGTGAATAAATAATTTCATAAAGAGTAGAAAGGGGAAAATATGTAATAAATGATAAAATAACACACATAATATGATGCTTTATATTTTTAAAAGAGAACCGATTCCACTCATTCATAAAGCGTCTTTTTTTTTATGTCTTCACAGCTCAATTTTCCAGACATTGACATTGCTTTACACCAGATTTGTCATTTTTACATTTATGGCTCTTTTTAAATTGACCAAATTCCTTTGAAATAAAAATCTGTGTGTGTTTGAAACACCCGCTTTACAGGTTGTGTTCTATTTAGCTCTTGATTGAAACGTATTGCCTCTCAGTATCTTTTAGCTATGAAAATTATAATATGGAAGAGAGATTAGAATGAAATTATCATGGCTGGAAGGCATTTATTCAGAGGTGGCAGTCACATAAACCTAGGCCCCGAGAATGATGATAATACATTAGGTTCTGCATGCCTGGTATTATTGCTGTACATTATGTATGTTTCATTTATACTATTTCGCATATACCAGCAACGTTGACAGATAGGTAATTACTCTCTGCGCCAATGAACACTTATCTGCAGCTTCCCTGTTTATTGCTGGCATGGAGCGAGCTTGTCAGTCAAGGTCACTTGTTTGTGCGTCCTCTCATATAGTTCGGTCACAATGGTTGAACTTTCATGCTTTATTTAATTATCTGATATTTTTGGTGTGTTTGCAAGCTGTTTTGCTGTAAACCAAGTCAAACAGCAGAAATTAAATGTCTGTTACAGTGTGACATCCAGCAATGAAAATATGTATTTGGAGACACAGAGAGAGATTGCAAAGGAGAACACAGTCCATAGCTGACATACTACTATAGAGCTATTGAGAGTTCTAGTATGTTCATATTGAATATCAGGATGGTTATTGTAATGGCAGCTGGATTGCCTAGTCTAATTTCATACTTCCATTCAGGGACTTAATAGGAGGACTTTGATTTACGGTTGTGTTTTTTTTCTATGTCATTCAGACTGTGCTTCAAAGAATAGTGTATATGAATGGTTGTAAATATCTATCTATTTATCATGATCATCTATATTGTGCATATTATGTATAGTAAAATAATAGCAAGGACAAGGATTTACTGTAACTAGAAATTAGAGTTATATCTTAGAAATGCATGCAAGTACCTTAACTATCAACAAAAATGTATCTTATTTGTGTATTACTCAGCTATAGATCCTCAAATCATCTCTGAATTGGTGCTGACACTGTCCTTCCTTTACTTTTGTTCCCCATGGTCCCTGTGTGTTGTAAAGTAGCCACCGCTGCAAGCTCACTCTTGTGATAAGACTGTAACTTCAATACAAATGAGTAAACTAAACATGAGATTGTAGTCATCACAGGAGTGAGTTTGGAGTGGTGGCTACTTTACAACACACACAGGGACCATGGGGAACAAAAGTACCCAGCCTCCAGGAGGAAGGACAGTGTCAGCACTAATTCAGAGATGATTTGAGGATCTACAGCCGACTGATAAACAAATAAGATACCTTTTTGTTAATAGTTATGGTACAAGAATGCATTTTTAAGATTTAACTTAAAAAGTTTAGTGTCATTGCATGGAACACTTCCTGAGCTATAGCTTATATGTTTTATTTTGACCATGATAACTAAGATTAAATTATTTAAAATTTCCAAATGACCAAACGTGTTCTTTGCAAATTCAATTCAAAATATAATGTAAAACCAAAATAAAAAATAAAAAAATGTTACAACTCGAATATTGAATTCCTTCTTAGTAGATTTAATACTCTTCAACTGATTTTAAACACGGAAACAACTTCCAATGGGGTTTTTTTCTACATTTATTTGATGTCCTTATTCTGGTGTTTAGTGATGAAGTGTCAAAAAACACTGGTGGTTAGGAAGAGTAAAACTGTCCCCTTACCATTGATGCTGCTTACATTGGTGGCCAGTGGAAGGAGGAATGCCCCCCTAACATTGGTAGTCAGTATATTAAACAAAAGACACTGCGCTATCTTTAATATTATAAAACTCTAAGTGCATATACTTAGTGACAATTATACAACATGTTCACTCCAACTTATATATAGTCCATATAAAAATATTCCCAAAGTTGATGTGATTAAAAATAAATGTGATGAAATCCTTGTGTTCACTTTCTTTACATCAGTGAGTCAAATAATCATTGTATATAAAGTTCCACAATCACTCGTGACTTCTGTGCTTCAATTCCTCGTCAATTAATCACCAGTGATCAACCTCCAGCTAACCTAACACTAGCACTCTCACCAGATAATTCTGACCGCCCAGTGGTCTTCAAACGCTCTGCAAAATTCTCTGGTGTCCGTTGTCTCCCTCACCACTGAATCACCAACAGCTGAAAATGATGAGTCTGCCCGATGTCTCTCCCAAATCTCTCTTATCCGCTCAAAATATTTTTCTATTTTCTATTTTGAGCGGATTAAGGTGCCCATACACTGCTCGATTCTCGTACGAGAATCGCGGGAAATCCCGCGATCGTACGAGAATCGAGCAGTGTGAACGGAGACGTGCGACCGTTTCTACTGTACGGTCGCACGTCTTCCGTCGAACCAGCATGTTCGAAAACCAGCCGGGAATCGCAGCCGGGAAATTGGTAGTCAGTAGAAAGAAGAATGGGAGCACTTTTCCGACTATCATCTACTATTGTAATGGGTAATTGGGAGAAAAACGCTGTTGTTTTTTTCATTAGGAAGAAAAATGTCTCTTACATTGGTGGTGTCCCAGATCAACAGCAAAGCTGATCTGTTTCTGGTAGTTCCCCAGATCAGTAGCAAAGTTGATCTGTTACTTGTAGTTCCACAGATTAGCTGGAGCAAAGCTCCTGCATTCCTGTATCTCCAAGTTTTTGTGTTCCAGTGTCCCTGAGTTCCAGTGTTCTTGAGTTCCTGTGTTCCAGTGCCACTGAGTACCAGTGTTCCTAAGCTCCTGTATTCCTTTGTCCCCAAGTCCCAGTGTTTACAAGTTCTAGTGTCCCTGTCTTGCCAGTTATTAGCTTGGCCTTGTATGTGACCACGCTCAATCACTGCCCACCCTGTTTCCGAGATTGCTTATTGATTTTGTACTTCACTCTGGTTCGCTTTGGTCAGCTGCCATCTACACAGGTGTTTTTAATGGCTGCAACCTGGAAGCCATTCTGCAGAGAACACCCATCACTTGTGGGTTGCACTGGTAAATACCTGGAAACCCTTAGACTCTGTTCTTCTGCCCCTTTTAGGGCTCACACCCTCAGTTACTTGGACACCATCCACCATGTCGGAGTCCTCAGTGCACACTCATTTTATCCACACTGGTAGTATCCTGCTATATCAGCTAAGAGTAGTAGTCCTCCTACTAGCTCTGGTAACTCTGTTTTCTGAGACCAGCCCAAAGTGATACATTTTGTCCCTCCACCCAGATTTGAAGATTTAAATCTTAAGTACTGTTCCTGCAAGCTATCACGAACCGGCTCGCAAACTTTTCCCCTTGCGGTCGCACTTGGCAACCTGGTCACATTAGATTAAGGGTCACTTGCTAATTCTTCCTCTTTTATTTTCAGCTCTCTCTTTTCAAATTCTGAAGCAGGCTACTAAACCTACTGCTAAACCTGATTCTAATGTGTGTTTACAGTCGCAGTCTGCCATAGCAACTTTTCTACCAGCTCTGTGGTCTCAGTACAAGATCTGCCAACGCCAAGTCATCTGTGACTGATTCAGACCTAGAGACTCCTGAGATAGGTCTCAAGTCTGCCTCTGAGGCCCAGCACCCTAAGTCAGCCTTTATTGTGGCTAAGATAGCCCCCTCAGACTTTCTGTCTGTTCTAAACCGAAACCAATTTTGTAAAATTTTCTCTGGAGTTTGAGTCCACCTTTTCTGAGTCTTCCTCTCCTTTGTCTGAGACTGCATATTCTGAGTATGAGACCCCCTTTTTTGAGTCTGCTTTTCTGACTGAGATGGCCTCTTCTATCATGGAAGCAGTCTTTACCATTCAAGAATTTGATGTACCAGAACTTGAGACTGGTCTTGTCAGGGTCTCTTACCCTTCCTTGTCCAGTCGCTTGCAGCCTGTCTTTTTTGCAGTGTGTCTGACACTGTTTCTTTTGGTGCCTTCTTATGACCAACCCCATAAACATCATCATTTCTGCAACTAGTAGCAAAACGTCTGGCAAATTCCTGTCTCAGAGTGATGATGCAACACCAGTTCACTATTTAACCATCAGCTTGTCCATTGTCCATTCAGTCTCCACCATTGTGTTTGTTCAGCCTACTTTAGTTTGAGAACGTGATGGTTGAGTGGTTAGGTTGAAGTGAGATTGGCTTACCTGAAGAGATGAGTCTTGAGGGATTGCCTAAAAGCAGTTAGAGTGAGAGATAGACAGACAGGTTGGGGTAAAGAGTTCCAGAGGATGGGAGAGACTCTAGTGAAGTCCTGGACGCAAGCATGGTATGAGTTGACGAGGGAGCTGGAAAGCAGAAGGTCTTTTGAAGAGCGAAGGGGATGGAGGTGTTGCCTTCATTTGGGCAAGCCCTAACACTGCCCATGCCAGAGTGAACTCTGACATTGCCTATACTCTAATATGTCCAAATACTGGAGACTTCCTCTGTAGGCTAGGTTTTGAGGGGTTCCTTGGAGCTATATTGTTTTTTCCTGTGGTCATCAGTGTACCTGGAGACATATCTCAGCTCCTGAGTTTTCTAAGAGACTCGTACACCTTTCTAGAAATCTAGAGTGGACATGGGCACACTTTTCTAATAATACAATAACATCCATTGTATTTTGAAAATTATTTTCACACAGTTGGCCTGAAATGTCTGTCACTTGATCTTTAGGTACTGTAAATAAATATAATGGCTGTAAACACTTATAGTGATAGTATTTTCCCTAACAGCAAAACGGGTAATCAAGTGGCATGCATTTTAACATTCTTCCTTTGTTAAATACTCAGATGGTTTAATGTTTTATTTATAGTTGCTTAGTTAAAATTTTACCCATAAACTATGTGATAAGCAGATCATCTTTACAGCTTTAATTTAAACAGTTTGTTTAGGGTGATAAGCATTTTAAGCAGATGTGGGTACATTATGTCTGCTTAATGTATTAAAACACAGTGTAGTCATCTTAGAATTTACATGTAGAATTTGAAACAAATTTGTCAAGAAAGATTGTAGGGACGGCAATGCCCTTCTTTTCAGATTAAAAGGTTTTAGTTCATTTTGGAAGTGCTTTAATTCCCATTATTTGTAAAAGGATCATTTGTCATGTTAAAGTGGACCTTACCCCCTTTCACTAAAAATCACATCAGCATACAGCTCTGCATGCTGATATCAAATCATCTTACATTTACTAGCTAAATAAACATATTTTTATTTTATTTACAATGTATTTTTTCCCACTTCCTGGTCCACTTTGGCACAAATAATGTAATTTTGCCCAAGTGCTGTATTCTGGGAAGGTTAGATCAGCAGAGCATTGCTGGGAAATCTCATCTGTAATCTCATGAGATCTTAGAGAAATGCATTTCCTCCCCTGAGATGATGTGCATGGTCGTATGCCCTAGTCACATGTGCCTGAATTCCAGAAAGTAAAGAGAGATCAAGTAACCTGCCCTAAGTTAAAATGGCCACTGTCAGAAGAATGGGTAGAGAAAAAAAAATAGGGTGTGCAGATAATGAAAACCCTGCAATTATCTAGAAGTATCTGTGTGAAGATTGTCATTATAAACATTTCTAAAGGGGGAGATCTTCTTTAACCAGTTGTATGGCCTGGAGGGGAAGGGGGTTTAACACCGCGGATGTCAACTGGTTAAGATGCAGTCACTAGTAATGTACTGATATGAGCCTGTTACAGCAAATTGAGACAAATCTTATGCTCCCAAAATACAAGCAAAAAAACATGGTTTAACCAGCTGTACAAATGCTGCACTTTACAAGGAAATAAGAAATGATTTGGGAATTAACTGATTACTGGCATATTCTTACATTTTTTATTGCTTCCTCGAGTACTTAGGTCTTTAAAGAAAACTATTAAGGAATTGGCTTTTGTAAAAATCTCCACTCTTATGACAGCGCAGCTTTTTTTCTCAGGAATAGGTGTGTATGTTGTTATTCACGCGTATTCTTTTCCTGTCAGAGCAGAAATGTCAGATCAGGGCAAGTTCACACCACAAAGTCTGTGTTCCAGAGTGTTCAACCTCTGGACGCACTGGAATGCAAGCCGTCCGGCTCCCTCCGTTCAGGGGCGGGGGCGTGGCAGTGCATTGAAGCCCCCCGCCCGCAGTGCGATCGTCCGCACTAAGAACACAGGCACATTGGTGCCTGCGTTGCGGTCCAGTGCGATCTGCAAAAATGCTGCAAGTGCTATTTTTGCAGACAGCACTGGACCAGAATGTGGGCTTATGTGCCACATGTTCGGGTGCGGCCGATCGCACTGCGGGTGGGAGACGTGGCTGCGGTGCTATTGACTTCAATGCCCCCTCCCGCCCCTGAATGCAGGGAGGCGGCCGGCTTGTGTTCCAGTGCTTTTCAGAGGCTGAACGCTCTGGAACGCACACTTTGTGGTGTGAACCGGCCCTTAGTGACACAGAAATGTACATGTCTTCTGCCTCAACTTAAGGCTAATAACTGACACTCCGCCCTGTCTGCTGAAGGAATGTTAAGCTGCCACTAAAAGCCTTTAGTCTTCTTTCAAAATATCACCCTTCTTAAATGAATGTTGTTAAAGAAGAGCTCCGGGCAAATAAAATCGTAACCCTTGCAGTGGGGCTACCTCTACACTGCAAGGGTTTAGTGCACATTTTGACTAGGGAGTTAAAATAGCAGAGTTATACTCACCCCAAACAATGATGCCAGCTGGCTGCTAGACAAGTCCCTTAGCCTTGATCCCCCTCTACTGCAGCAATGGAATATCCCTCAGTGTCCCCACCTCCTATACACTGAACCTGATGAATCACTTTACCATAGATCACTGGAGCCAAGTTATGGGCTTAGTCATAGAGATGACTAAGCCCATGATTGGGTGAGATATGAGTGAAGAGGACATTTTTCAGTGAAGCTTGCGGTGTGCAACCGGTCTTTATTTTCTGTCAGTAACTGCTGATGCTGGAGGAAAGCACAACAGTCACATCTAACATCAGGAGTTTGCTGGTAACAAAGTTTCTAGCAATCAAAATGTATACTATTACTTTGCAATACTTTCCAAACAGGAAAAGAAAATAATAGTTGGATGATGTCTGTAAATCACTGTACTTCCTCTACACCTACCATGATGTTCATAGAAATGTAGCTCACTCATCTATTTAAGCAATAAACACCTGAAATTGGTTGGCTGAATTGAGGCACAGATCGTATATTGTTGCAGAATTAGGTTGGGAAAATTGCACTTATGGTAGGCCTTATGGCAGAAAAGTCTTGGATGAAAAGGAGGATTTGAAAGATTGTCTAGCACCTTTTTAGTACCTTTCAGTACTGTGTAAAAATATGAAATAAACAAAACATAATTTTCACTATATGCAAACTCATCAAAAAATGTAGAAACTGTGTAAGCTTAATAAATTGTGGTTCCAGGAAAGGTACGACCCACTCCGAGATAGATTCATTCTTTGTATTTATGTAAAGCAGTCCACTCATTGTGGTGTGAAATAAAGTGGAAGCATTTGTTTGAGTTCCCCCCTGAGTTGCTACATATAGGCTATGTAACATGTTGTTGAATAGTGGACAGCTCCTTTAAATGTAATTTCTACACTGGCATGTACACTTTTAGATGTTATCCACATTTACCTATGTAAGCACTTATTGTGTGGTTTGTAATTTAAAAAATGTGTGCTGGAATGCCTTTAATTTACCTACAGTAAATACATCAGCACATGTCTAAACATGCATAAAGCAGTTAAAATCTCTTCTCCATGTTTTATATTCTCCTTACCAGAGCACTGGAAAGAAAGGGTTTTGATCTCATGTAGATAGCATAGCATTAATTACACTGACACTAATTAAACTGCATCAAACAAATACCACTGTGTTCCACAGGGGGACAACAGAAGGCAGTTTAAAATAATTACTGGAGCCTCATGCATGTGTGAAGTTTTCATTACTCTTAGGACACCAGTAAAAGGGATTTCATATCATTATATCCCCTTTCTCATATTTGCAAGGAAGAAAAAGGTGTTTTGGTTCCTCAGCTGCACAATGATGTCAAAACAGCAATTCTTGCAATTCAAATGAATTGTGAGTTTTCTTTAAGGATGGCAAGCCTGTGAAGCAGGAACAGGTGTTCCAGTCCACATTCGGGTATGATTATGTATAAGCTTATGCTTGTCAGACCATTTCATTAGCCACCTACTGCTAGCACATATACATATACTTTGTTCTTTGTGAACCATGAAATGAAATGCATATATCTTCACTAATGCTTACTATCAATGTAATTGAGTAAAGGAGGATTATTACCTATCACTGTGGCTTCAAGCACACCCCTCCATACAGTTTTCTGTAATAAACATCTTTAGCTGGTGGTAATCAAGGCATTTTGAGCTTGGCTTGGTATTTAAGGAATTAAATACGAATTGCTTTCACTAGTACTAATAAGTCATAAACCCTGTAGGTATTATACCTGTGCGCTTCTCATGCAAAACACTGCCTTTTCTTCTGTTGTATTAATATTTGCATTCATTTTATATTTATCAGCTGTGTTTTTGTCCTCCGCCATAGCTGGGAGTTAGGCTTGCACAGCATAAGGTTATTTCTTGGAGAAAAATGAGAACATATACTCGTAACATCAAGCAAGAGCTTCTTTCCGGATCACTGGCCCCTATCATCAGGTTTTGTTGCCTAAAGCAGCTTTATAGTGTCTGTGAAGTAGTGGGTGTTATATTTGGCTAAAGACAAAGAGCCAAACTCTGTTGAATAAAAGGGAAAGGCATCTTGGCAAGAAGCGCAAGCGAAATAGGATAGGAAGCCAGAATCCATGAAACCCCTGGTTGCATTAAAAATATTAGCAGGTAGGATGCAGGCAAGCAATACGCAAGATATTATAGTACACTTGTAAACCCCCACTTCTTAATTTAGCTTCCTAGAAATTAATCATTTTAATGTGAGTTATTAGACTGGCACGAGTCCCTACGTTTCCCCAACACTTACATGATCTTTTCTATTTTTTTCCATGTGCTGTCATTCTTATTGCTGGTTTATGTCTGCAGCCTGATCGGAGGATGTGAGGAATTTACCAAAATGTTTGAAACTCACTGCATTTTGTCAGTTTGTTTGCCAGTTTGTATCCCCGGTGATTAATGGGCAAAACTTACTTCCATGAAAAAATTGTCAGGGGTGACGAGCAACTGAAATAGCGTAAGGAACTGAAATGGGGATGGTTATCCACAACAATTAGCATGCCCCCTTATCTCTCTCTGTGTTTTAAAAGCAATTACACTGCTTCAATGCAGTAGAGAAGGTAAAGGAGTAAAGGGGACACTGTTGCAATAATGAAAACAATTAATTACACCTATCCTTGAAAAGAAGGTAATTCATATTTACCTGTCCTGCTGCCAGTGCTGCCAATCTGCACTACAATCTGCACTGCATTGAAAATCCAAGCTGGCTAAAGAATGTTCAGCATTCAACACTTCCGTGAAAAGTGAAATGCTGGTGTCCCCTGCTTCGCTCCATGGTTTCCTCTGCCAACCCCAATGATACTGTAGGGTACAACAGTGACATATAGGCCAAAAGCAGGGACCACACAACACAGGAGAAAGTGTGCCAGAAGCTGAAAATCTTTCCACAAGCTTAGATCTTTAACACAACTGAGTTCAGGAGTGCGGGCAGTGAGTCAGGTATTACTGCTTTCTGTGCAGGGATGGCATTATTTCCCTTTTAGGAATTGTAAGAATCACTTTAATTATTCAAAATAAATAAAACAATGGACTTCAATTACCTCTAGGGATAGATGAATAAGACTTACCTAAACAATTTTTTTTAAAAACCAATACAGTTCTGCCTTTGACCTACCCTCACTTCCCACGCCTTATGGCTGGCTTATAATTGTAATGTATGGCTTAATAGTGAACATGAAGGAAATGAGGAGGCCAGAGCCAGCGACTACAGAAGCTGTTTGTTATTTGCAGTGCCTTGAGATTTAGTTGCTGAGGGGCAGCATAATTTAAAAACCTTTAGGTGACCACCATTTACATTGAATGCCACTTTAGAACTTGTTTTTTGACAGAGGTTTGCTTTAAAGTGAACCCTGTCAATAACCTAGACAACGCAAACTGAGCATGTGATCAAACTATGCATAAACAGAGGTTATATTCAGTGAAAACAGTAGGTGGTCCATAGATTTTCTGTAAAAGTTGATCTTGGAACTTTTTATGTAATCTTGTGGAATGCTGGTGAATTCCGGAAAACAACATGTCCACCTCCAGGAGACAATGATGATATGCATTCATAAAAAATCAATATAAATATTTAACTAAAGTTGGGTAACAGTATTTTCATTCATTTTTAGAAAAACATTTAACTGGTGATTTAATTTTTATTTTCATACCTTCCAAACTCTCCCTCATTTGCAGCTCCCTGTCTCTCTTTTCTCCTCAGTCGTCCCTCTTTTTGGTCTGCTGTTCAGATATCCATGAAAAGGTTCTATTAAACTACCAAAAGTTTCATTCTGCACTAAAATTACTTATCTCTTAATCATGGGCAGGGCCCTCCTTAACAGCTTGTCTTCTTTGTATTGTAACTGTAATGCCTTCCTTATATTGTAATGCTCTGTGCAAACAGTTGGCGTTATATACATCCTGTATTATATAAATAAAACAAAAATCTTGTTTGCTATTTCAAAAAGCCAGTATAAAGAAACAATAATATTGGCAAAAAAAATTCTTGATTTGACCAATCATTTTTGGCAAATACATAAAATTCTTAATGGTGTACATAACTTGAGGTATGGCAGGGGTGTGTCCATTGCGTAAATAGAGTACATTATGCTGGAAGGTGTCCCTTTTTCTCATCTCAGAAAGTTGGGAAGTATGCATTTTGAGAGGTAGATCTTTAACACTTTCTGAAGGTTGCCTTCCCCCTGCTACCTCCTGCACATCCCAGCTGCCTATTTGTCGATCCTCCTATTCTAGGAGGATCTCTAGCAGCATCTAGAGCATACTTGAGCATGTACCACAGTATTCATGAAACAGAGAAACACACTATCTTGAGCCCCTGTCACACTTGCATTACAATTGTTGAAGCAACAAGTGACATACACGTGTGGTATTTAGAGATAAGTAGTCATTTGGACCTATTGTTTTGAGCCTCAGATATTAACATGTAAGCACTGTTTTTACTCCCCAAAGCTACCAATTACATTCCGATCTGCCATGAAGAATGACAGTTTGCGGACAACTCTGTCTAATTGGTAGCTGTGGGAAATAAAGATAGTCCTTCGGCTTTAAAACACATTACAGGAACCAATTACATCCAAGCTTTTATTCTCAGGCTGTCATCTTACAGGGTAGCTTTGAATTTGGTGTATGTGAGTCACCCTGTTAAATATTACTCAAACGTCTAATATCAGGACTGCTCACCTGTTATCAAGGTGAGTTTACACATGTATTGCCCTTTATTTATGTGTTTTTATCTGTCTAGGATTAGTGTCATGGCGTCGGTGTACGAGCACCGCGGGAGGACAGGACGCCGGGGCCTCTAGGACGCACTGGAATGTAAGCCGGCCGTTCAGGGGCAGGATGGGGTGTGGGGTTGTATTGAAATCAATGGCACCGCAGCCATGCCCCCGCCCACAGTGCGATCACCCGCACCTGGAACGCAGTCACATTAGTGCCTGCATTCCGGTCCAGTGCGATGTGCAAAAATAAGCTTGCAGCATTTTTCGGGATCGCACTGGACTGGAACGCAGGCACTAATGTGCCTGGGTTCCGGGTGCAGGAGATCGCACTGTGGGTGAGGGGCCTGCCTGCGGTGTCTGGCTGCGGTGTCATTGACGTCAATGCACCGCCACGCTTCCTCCCGCCCCTTAATGCAGGTATTTTTTCGTTGGTAGATCTCATTGAGCTCGTCATTTGAAAAGTAGATCTCCAGATGAAAAATTGTAGGCGCACCTGTTCTAGATAATTGCTGGCTTTTGTATTCTTTGCATTCCTTATTTCTCTTTTCTCCCCAGTCTTCTGACAGTGGCCATGTTTACTAAGGGCAGATTGCTAGATCTCCTTTTACTTCCTGGATTTCTGGCACATGTGACTAGACATGTGACTAGGACATGTGACCATGCACATCATCTTAGGGGAGGAAAATGCCTTTCCCTGAGATCTCGTGAGATTACAGTTGAGATTTCCCAGCAATGCTCTGCTGGTGAAAAGGCAATCCCAGTGTGCATTGCTTTGGCAAACTGAAATCATTTTGCCCTTTCAAAGCAGGAAGTGAATGCTCTGCAAGTGTAAGTATTTCAAAATCACAGCATTTTACACCTGACATGTCTATGTTATTATTAATCATCATACATAGAAGGATGCATTGGTAGAATTAGATTTTTGAGTGTAAAGCTACGCTTTAATACGTACAGTAAATAAGGAATGCTTTCAGAAATTATAGCAACAGTAGAACAGTAGCTATAGATTATGAGTAGCTTTAGAGAATTAACACACCCCAATATAGGCTAATGCTGGTTTGTTCTTGTTACTGAAGGTCATGGGCAGTTAGACCAGGAGTAAGATAACTCTGACCCTCCAGCGGTGGTGAAATTACAAATCCCATCATGTATCTGCCTCTGAGAGTCATGCCTGTGGTTGTCAGAGTTTTGTAATGTCTTATGGGATTTGTTGTTGCACCACAGCTGGAGGGTTAGAGTTTGCCTACCTCTGGGCTACAATATGCATAATTATCTGCTGGATACTGGACTATTGTTAAGGAATGTTCAGACTCTCAGAAATGTTACTAGAAAACACAGAGGATTTGAATTAAAAAATGACCTTGTCAAAACCTAAAACAAAATTGGCATATCTGTTCCCCGTTACAGAGGAGCCATTTTACTTAGCTTTCTGGAAGCCCATGTCTCTTACTTTTCCTCTCTTCAGTGCTGCAGCCTCTGGCAACTCTATCCCTATTACCCATGGCACTGTACCACCCGGGTTTCTAACTCCATAGTTTTCTCCCATGGCAACTTCACAGAACATCAACTCATCTGTCTGTATCTGTCTATATCTCTAACCTTGCCTCAAAGTATTACCCTAACCATCCCCTCCGCTCTTCCCAAGGCCTCCTGCTCTCTAGCTCCCTCGTCGACTCTTCCCATGCTCGCCTCCAGGACTTCTCTAGAGTCTCTCTCATCCTTTGGAATTCCGTACCCCAACCTGTCTGTCTATCTCCTACTCTGACTGCCTTTAGGCGATCCCTAAAGACTCATCTCTTCAGGGATGCCTATCCCACCTCAACCTAGCCACTGAACTATCACTTTCTCAAGCAATTCATCCCCACGCAGCTACCGCCTCTTGCATCACTTGCCCCTCCCTTTTTAGGTTGTAAGCTCTCATGGACAGGGCCCTCCTTACTATCTTGTCTTGACCTGTATTGTAACTGTAATGTCCTCCTTACATTGTAAAGCGCTGCACAAACTGTTGGCGCTATATAAATCCTGTATAATAATAATACTCTGTCACCTGACACTATGCAGAACAACTGTAATGACATCTGGCATTTTGAATAAGCAACCAGATGTCTATCAATCCCTTTACTGAGTAAGAATCCTTCGGATATGACTTGCTAGTCTTCACATTCCACAATTAACATTTTTCACCGGCAATCCACTGACTTTATTAACACTAACCCAAATTTGGGTCAGTGACCCCAACCTTTTCAATAACACCTGTGCACTCTGGCACTTTTACCACTATGCCTTTTTATCCACTTCCTTGGTCAAGGATAGGATGTCTGCCATTTCTTCATGATTTTGCAGCCCTTCCATCTTGTGAAAGTTATCTGCTGCAGCAAGCACCCTTGGCTATAAGTGGTTCAGCGGTATCTCAAACTTGAACAGAAGTGCTCTCCAACTCAATGTTATAAGGAGAGGCCTTTGACACCCATGAATTAGTTTGGCCCTTGTCATTCCACCTACAGTATGTGGCCACAGGGGGAAACCGCTGCAGGCACAACATGTACCTTGGTACCCCTTGTAGGCTTGACTGGTAGTTTTCTACTATTTCCAGGTGTAAGACAGACATTTTGCCACATAAACCTAGTGGGTAACCACAGACCCCAACCTGGCCAGGTTACCTTTTGACAGGGGACACTTGGAGATAGCATGCCACCACTCACTGCAACACAAACAGCACAATTTCCTCTTTTTCACATCAGGGCTTTCAATGCGGGCACCTATCTGCATGCTGAAGCACACACTAACATCTTGGCTTGTCTACTTGCACTAGTGTTGCCAGGGCCCAGCTGGGTCCCCTTTCTGTGCAGTGCTGGAATCATACAGCAGGTAAAATCCCCATTTCAATTGACATCTTGTCCTACACACATATAGATTCTTTGTTTTTCTGATAAAAAGGGCACCATAAACCCAGGTCATATTTCTTTGGGCCATGCCTCACACATAGCAATCTGCTCAAAGTTATTCAGGAAAACATCTACATCATCCATAAGTCTAATTTCACCAATGTTGCTATAGGAAACAACAGGAACTTTAATATTGTTTACAGCAAGTTTAAGAGCTCCAGCAATATGGTTCACTTTGATCTCTCACACAACCCTGTACCACACACCATGCATTGTCTCATTGAGGGCTTCTCTCAGGTTAACTCCTGCAGGTACACCATACCTGCAACACTCAATGTGCCGTGTCTTTTATAATGACTCTGTTTGCGCATACAACATAAGCAATTCATCAGCTTACTTTTCTGTAGTGGGGATCAGTAGACTCTACTTTTGCCTGCCTTCTCCACCATATGTTAGGGTTTGCATCAAATGTAAAACACTGTCTACTCACCAACATCCATTTTAAGGTGCTGTTGTATCCACTTTTATTTAAAAGAAAAGTTATTTTACAGAAAGTTGGCCAATTAAGGACAGAATGATAGTTTAGCAGGTAGGACATGTCAATCAGATGCCAGGCAAGGGTTGCCATTAACGGGAAGATAGAATGTACATTTTGATGGGCAGGTAAGCATATATTCAGAAGAGTTGGCAACAGTAGGCCAGTAAGTGAGTCAAATTCAGAAATCAAGAGACATAAGCCACTTATCAGCCAATAGTTAGTAACAGCAGGACAGACATTACATATTTGTACAAGTATGATCCCCTCCTCTAAAAAACAGAGCATAGGATACTTGGAGAAGAAATACATATGCCATTATCTAAGGATATTGATGTACATGCATTCCTCCGTCTGCATTTGCTCCCTAAGCTCAGGCTTATCATTTCATCTCTTGGCTTATTCTCTTTCTAAAATATTGGTAGGTCAGTGATTAACTTCCTATCCACTGGCAATCTACTAGAGCCCACAGATGATGGGAATATATGTACCATTCTCTCAAGCCCTCTGTTAACCACTGAATACATCACAGCCCACAATCAAAATATGACTTTTGGAAAAAAAAAAATACAGTGAAAGTAGGGTAACCACAGAGCTAACAGAGCATGTATTATGGACAGATAACAATTCTTTTGTATGTCAATCCAGTAATCTCATTCTCCTTTGGAGGGTTTAACTGATGTTTACAAAATCCCATCATTCTCATCAATGATTGGATTTAAATTCAGTTTAGGTAAATACATAAGAAAGATTTTGAAAAAAACTATTTTGCACTGGGTGGATCATTTTAAAGGGTCAGTTTTCCTCATTCCATTTATTTACTGCGCTGGTGTATCATGTGCTGATGGTTTTTGTAAGGAGTTTCCTCATTAAATTAAAGGTTTCTGGATACCTCTCTGTATAAGTACACCCATCCATTATAACTCTTGTTACTATTGATGTAAGTGCAATCTGGTATAGTTACTTGTAATTTTGGAAAGAGTGGCATGATGAGGATTTCTGGCAACAATCAATAGTATAGAGATACAGAAACTAGTGGATAAGAAACTCAATTGTTTTAGTGTATATTTACTGCCTTATGCATCTTCTTATTCCACACAAATAGATGTACTGGAAATTGCTTTATCCATTGTTAAAGGCAAAACATATTTCAAAATAATAAATACAAACACTTTACATGTTCATTACGGTTGCCCGCAGAGCCCACACTCTTAGACTTGTGCACTGCCAAAAAATTAGTTTAGTTTTGTTTCTTTTTAAATTCAGATTTGTGTTATTTAGTTTTTCGGGATTCGGGTGTGAAAGTTAATTCGGATTCGGAATTCGGATTCGGACGAAATTCGTTAGCGGTAGTTCGTTCGTACGTTCGTTTTGTTTTCGTTTCTTATTCGTTTCGTTCATTCGTTCGTTCGTTTGCAGCAAAGTGACATTTGAGGGGGAAAAAATGTTTTTCTTCAACGAACGAAACGAACGTTCGAACGAACTACCGCTACCGAATTTCGGAAATGGAAATCCGGATTCGTTTGCATTCGTTATATCTGTAATTCAGAATTCGGATATATCCGAATGTCCGAATTTCCAAAAATTCGTCCGTATTTGACTCTTCTGCATTAGTGTTGGATGTACAGTTTCAGGAAAGCCTTACACAAACAGTATATTGTAGGAAATCTGACTTCCACACTCTCTGTGTGTTCTGGTCACTGTGCCAGTCCAGAGGTCTGGCTGAAGAAAAATACTAGCTGGGTGTTTCAAGGTTGGAGTTTTAACCTAGTCTGGTTGGAGTCCAGCTTCCCTGTTCCTACATCCTGGATATAGCCCATAATCATCTTCCCAAATCTGAGTTTCTCTTTAATTTACTAAATGATTTTACATCCCCTTTAAAAAAAAGTTATTCTGTTTGTTAAAGTGGTTTATCACATTTTGCACATTTCTAGTAAAATACCAGATCTTCACCAGTAAGAAAAGGAAAATATGAATGTTTACCTATAATTTTAGCAATTCCAATGGATGCTAAATTGAGTTGATTTCACTTTGCTCAAGCAGTGTGAGAAAGATGGTGTTTATATAATAGTAAAGAAAAAAAGTCCTGAAATGAACAGTTCCCTTCTCCTTCCTTTGACAAGATGTTGACAGAAGTCGCTTTGATGTAGTTTAAAGTCAGGAATTTTCTATCTGTTCTGTTTTTCCTGGGGCTCCATCTATTCAGACATCCTGATCTGTCATTTTGCAACACTTTGTGAAATGCTTGACAGATAACGGTTTTGACAAGTACTGGACATCAGCAGCAATTCAGAATAAGCAGTGTATATTTCTCCAGGTAAAGTGACAAAATGTCTAAAAGCGTAAGAACTAGTGTGCACTCTTCAATCACATCAAATATTATAAGATTTTATATTTTTATTTTCCACATTTAGCTTATAGATATTGAACTTTGGAAACAAATAGCCTATACATGATTATGACGGTCAGTATATGGATAATGCAAAAATATTTAATCTTATTCCCTAAAATGAAACATCCTTTAATGTCTACACAGTAGCAAAAGATATAGACAATATACATCAGTCTTCGGGTCTATTACTCGCTATGGTGTATCGTATGTTTGGAGATCCCATTTTATAAGATATATTTTGCTCATTGTTCAATTTGTTTGTAATGTTTAACATTTCGCATAATTATTTTGCATCTGTATTCACTCAAGAAACAGCTGTTGAAAGTAGAGAGATTGCAAAATGGCACTGCCTGGAGATGTTCTTGTTCATTCTGCTAAGTTCCTTTTGATGTGATACCTACTGGCAGGGTTGTGTTTTGAATTCAACTTCTTTGACAGCCATCGGCCCCACTGACCAGTGGTTTTGTGCTTTGTACTGAGGGAAAGATGAGAAAGAAAAATATTTCTATAATTCAGATTTTTTTTTTCTTCGGCTACGGGATCGAAGGCCCCTGCCAACAGCGATCTAAATCAACACCATGCCAACATGTTCCATAGTCCGAAGGTCACTCAAACATCTGGCCCTACAGTCTTGTTCTTTAAGGTTTGTCACTGGGCAGCATCTGTTTATGGATTCTTTCTCAACCTCTCTTTGATCACTTTGACAGCAAAAAGAAGCTTCCATCACCCTTGATGTGTTAGGATAAAAATATCAGGGCCATGAAACATTGTAAAACTGGTGTGAGATGTAGTTTTTTTTAATAGTGTTATTTTTTATGCTCTTGGAATAAAATTATAGTGAATGCTTCCACTGTAAAATTTAAATGATATAATATCAATTAAATTGTTACTAATGATAAATTAGCATCCACTTTTTCCCCCCAAGGATATTATTTTATAGGTGTCAAAGCTAGAGTGTTTTTTCTATCACCAGTGGTAGGTGTGGGCTTATGCCGAAGGCACATAGTCTAAGGGAGTACCATGCCTTCACTAGGGGCTTCAACAAATGCTTTTGGACTTTGTTGCATGACACTGCTGGGTTGCAATTATTTTATGTTTACCCCACTGGTGACATCCTGCAGACAAAGTGAAGAGCAGAGCATAGCAGAATTCCATAGATCAGTGGTTGTCAACCTACATGGTATGCAGGACCTCAAATGCAGCCTCATACCGTATATCTCCAAAGGGCCACATATAATATTTATTATATGTAATGCCACATAAGACTGTCATAGACTGAAGACTTACTAGAAGAAATGTTCAGATACTGTTCTACGAGAGTGGTTGGAGAACACTGTAGGAGACAGTCAGACTCTAGGGACATGATACATAAAACTGCTAGTACTTTTATGAAAAGCCTACTACTGACTACTGAGGCTTAAGGGCCAAACATCACAGGGCCACATGCAAAGGTCCAGATAGGTCAAAACTTATGCATTTGCTCCAAATTATAAATGCCAAGGTATCTGGTCACATGTCCTCTGTTTAGAAGTTTTTCAAAATGGTTGAATCCCCCCACCCCTTGAGGAGAGATCACTTGAACACATAACTAGACCGAATGGCCAGCTTGGGATCCCACAACAGAGGTTTCCACAATCAAGGTTGCTAAATTTAAACTTGCTCACACTGAAAGTAAGAGGGGGCATGATTTTGATGTACAAAATGTTCAGTGGTGATGGTAACATTGGCACTAAACTTTTTACTGTAAACTCCTTAACAAGGACTAGAGGCCACCACCTAAAATTGGTGGAGAAAAGATTTAACCACAAAGGGCGTAGAGGCTTCTTTTCAGTTAGAACGGTTACATTTTGGAACTCTCTGCCACAAGCAGTGGTATCTGCAAGGAATATTGATTCATTCAAAAATCAATTAGATTCATTCAAAAATCAATTAGATACCTTCATAAGAGACTGTAGTATAAAGGGGTACAGCTACTCTTAAATACTAGACCACATAGGGACTCATATACGCACGCACGCACGCACAGCTCTCACACACACACACACACAAAGGTTGAACTTGATAGACCTGTGTCTTTTTTTCAACCAGAAATACTATGTAACTATGTAAAGTAAGTATTCTATACATCCTGTTACCATTTTGGATTAAAGACATGAAAGGGGAACATTACAATTCCTTTCATTTTAAATATGAGTTGGTAAGATTTATTATTTCGGTCAGGTTTTTATTTCTGTCTGTTAACTAACTGGGGAGATTTCCTTTACTTCCTATCCTTGTGATGTCCATACAGGAAATGGGAAAGGGGAGGGGGTTTAGTCACCAGGACAGGAAGATACTAGGATGAGCAAAATTGAGAGTTTTCTCTTAGCAGAAATGTTGCCAATAAATATGCAAAATGCATAGGGGTCAATGCAAAAGGTCAAATTGAGATGTTATGGGGGATAATTAAGGGGCCGTGGGCTTTAAATGGCTTCCCTAACCTCCCTGTGGGTTAGGGAAGCACCATTCAACTATTCTGGACTTGTTCTTATTAACTGGAAATGTGATATTGGCTATTGAGGAACCTTAGCTCTTCAAATGGACAAGTGTTTTTTTTAATGTGTTTTTATTATTTCTGACTCAGTGCTGTCTTCTTTAAGAAAAGTATTTCTTTCTAGATGCAAATCTAGTGTCCTTAGAAAGAAATACATTGGAAGATGTCATTGAATTATAAACAAAGCCATGCCATTGATCATTATGTCAACACAGCAATGATCAGACGACTTTGATAAAAAAATAAAGCCATGTGATTTTTTTTCTTAAGCAAACATATACAGTCAATAAAATTAAGTCCTCCCACCCAAAACCCCTGGCTAATGTTTGTAAACAGCATCAACTGGGGATCTGCCATTTTGTGACAGTAGCACTACTGCCGCATAATTACATTTTCCTGACCATCTAGGGGATTATAAGTGATATAATTGACCAAATATGGTCATAATGTCACCCAGGATTCCTGCACAGTTTGTTGACATACAGCAGCTGGTTTTGGATATGTAATTTGCTGTGGGAGAGTATAGTCAAGTGAAGGTGTGTCATGATTGTTGAGGATTAGTTCTCTTACATTTCTTCTCCTTTAATAATGACTATTCCTCGCTCTCACCCTTGCAGGTACATTGGCTTGTCTGGGATCTTAGCCCCATATATACTTTCTCAGCACCTTGTAACCCAAGAAGTTTAGGAGAAAAATTAAACTCCGCAATGGTGTGATTAATTCTATGGTTGAGCTGACAGTCACATAAATATTTCTGTGTTCTGTACTTTATGTATATGATGTGTAGCTGGGGCACGTGTCAAAGCCCTTTTTCTTAAATTACTATTAAAAAAATGAAGAAAAATAAATATATATGCTCTTAATTAAAATTAAACTAAATATGTATTAACATGGTCACAGTACTAAAGGAAAGAAACAAATGACAACATGGTCAAGAGGACTAATATCAAATACACTTTAAAACTTTTTAAAATATTTTCCTTATAAACTGAGATATGTAATGTTGTTATACTTTTTTTTTTTTTAAAGTTACTTTTCTAACAATGACACTTCCTGAATATTTTGATGTGATGTACAGTGATAAAGTAGCTTCTGCCTTCAAGTTAGTGACTGCTAACATAGACTCTCAGTGCCTCTAATTGTTGAATGGTCCAAAAAAACATTGCTCACAAAACATAAACGTCATCCGTGCTTTAACAATTGTGAACATTGAAAGGTATTGCTTCAGCTTATTTGGATCTTGAAGTAGACAAACCTTAAGGGGTTCTATGCTCCTGGTTACAACTCAGAAATATTTAAATCTTACAATATACTTTTGGAATCCATGTGAGCTGTTTTGACATGTTCATAATAATTTTTTTGTTTTGCATTTGTCCCAATAAATTGACATTTATAAACTTAGGCATTGCCTCCTTCTACATTGTCACTGCCTGTGATCTTTTGATTTGAAATATTCTGCCAGTAAATATTTTTTTCTACTGGGAAATCAAATTGAGCTTTAAATCAACTACATTTACGGAATGTCCATGCCAGCATTGTGAAATGAACACATTTCCGTCTGACAAGCTGTATTTTTTAGGCCAAGAGCAGACACATTTGCTTTGTTCTTCAGTCACATTCACTGAGAAATGTTGAACTCACTGTATTGGCAGTGCTGACATGAGACGGCGCTGAGACTCTCATGTGTACTTATTTAAAGGTAAACTCCAGGTAGATACAAATTAATGCAGTTCTGTATCAGGAATACATCATTAAAATTATTTGTTTTTTTTACAAACAAAGTAAGTACCTTAATTTGACTTTGTATCAGACTTGTAGTAAAAAGCCGAGCTCAGACTGGAGGGAGGGAGAAGCAGCGCAAGGAGACAGTCAATTGTGCTGTAGTCCATGGAACATGCTGATAGGAGAAGAGAGTAGCGTGACATAAAGGTGATTGCTCCTTTAACTGTCCACTCACAGTCTGGGGATAGGTTGGAGACCTGTAAGTGTTACTTAAAGAGGAACTTTACCCCTATCTTTAAAATAACAACAAACACACCTTTATAAATGTTTAGTAGTGACAATTTCATACTTCTAGATAATTGCCGGCTTTGTATTCTTTGCATACCTTATTTCTCTTTTCTTTCCCAGTCTTCTGACAATGGTCATTTTTGCTAAGGGCAGATTACTAGATCTCCCTTTACGTCCTGGAGCTCTGGCACATGTGACTAGGGCACATGACCATGATCATCATCTCAGGGCAGGAAAATGCCTTTCTCTGAGATCTCATGAGATTACAGATGAGGTTTCCCAGCAATCTTCTGCTTCTGCCTACACAGGATGCAACACTTTGGCATATTACATAATTTGTGCCAGAAGTGGACCAGGAAGTAGATGAACTTTATTTGTAAATGAAAAAAAGTTTAACTAATGAATGCAAGATGATTTTAAATAAACATGCAGAGCTGCATGCTGATGTGATTTTTAGTGAAAAGGGGTAAAGGTCCACTTTGAGTGCAGCAAAGAAAAATCAAATCTCCTCCCCTGCCAAATAGGATAGTGCTATGTGGCAGAGCTGGGCTGATCTCAGGAATTAATGGAGAAAAATGTGTGACCTGGCATCTGTATCCAACAGGGACTTTAGAAGGATGTGTGGTATTCATGTCCTTAAAGCCTTGCTTACATTGATGTTGACAGCCCAAGGTTGTCCAGCACTTCTGAAAAAACTGGCAGTGCTAACTTGTGTTCGCAATCATTGCATTCATGTAGCATTCGCAGTTTCCCAAACAAAGAAAAAATGGCTGCTATTCCCCTTCTAGCATTACCTTGGCCATTGTGGGGCAGTTTTATTGCAGAAAGCATTCTTCAGAGACATAAGACATATCCTTTCATTGCCTGTACATATCACTTGGTAAATGTAGCCAAGTGCTATATGTGCCTTTTAATAGGTGTTCGTCTCATTAGAATTCTGTTGCATTTGTAAACTGTTGGTAACCAATGACGTATAGGAAATGATGTACATAGTTTTTTTAGCAAAGCAAATTGAATGCCAACATGTACTCTTATGTATAGTAAAAAATTTGCTACAATGATGAAGGTAATGTTTTGTGAGCGCTACTAAAGCTAAAAAGCCATTTATTCAATTTCACTCCCATTAGAGTGTGTTAGTTCTATGTTATCTTATTGGCTACATTTCCAGTATAATGGGTGATAGTAAAAGTTTTAAGATACCCAGTTATCTAATCTGAGGTCCTACCTAAGCAGTTCATTTAAATGATATCTAGTCAGGTAGACCCTCACATGAAATAGCTGTTGGTAAATTTTGCTGGTCGAAAGCTGGCCCAATAATATACTGCAAGGACCTGATTGATTGGATACAAATTGAAATGGTTGATTGGGTGTGTCCTAATGTCAAATGTTGGTACATTTAAAGAAGATAGTTCAATCATTTTCTAACGTATGTGGCCAGTTTGTCAGTTCAGCATGTGACTATGTTGCGAGCTTTGGATTGTTGTACTTATTGATTTCTTCTGCTTCTCAGTTTGAAACAATAGCCCGCTTTTCAGTTAGGAGACCTTTTTTTTATCATTCTAGATTTTCTCTTCTGGTAACATAGGTCAGTGCTAAAAATGACAATATTATATTCACTGTGGATTTGAAAGAATTACAGGCCTAAAAACAAAGACGTCAAAATACAAAATACCACACAGATTAGTCGGGTGATGAATTTTATATATTTCTGAAGACAGACCTGGATTAATGTTTATCCTGAGAAAGGGATTACTATGCTTCTAAATTAGGCTACAGACAGATAGAATTAACTCCTTACTGAATGTGTTAACTTGTAGCTTCGGGATCAGGCATCGTTTAGCGTTTTTCACTTCATATGGTGAAATACATATTTCATTTGTTACCTTTTTATAGCACATCAAGTACTTTAAAATTCTTGATTTGTTTTCTAACAGAGGCACCTTTGTTAAATAAAAATACAGTGATAACATATACAATTGCTAAAGGAGCCATTCTTTAAAGTAGTGCTTGTAAAAAATAATAAATAATAGTAATAAATGGTGTTTTACAGCGATGAATCCTCATTTGATCTCAATGGTAGTGTCAGGTTAATTAGACCATATTTTTTGATAGTAATGTAACAGGAGAAGCTTCCTTCTGTATATTACAGTCTTTTCTTGTCTCTAAATTAGATGACATTCCTTTGTTGGAATGACAAAAAAATTATTTTCAGCAAGAAGGTGCCCCACCATACTTTGCTTCTGCTGTGAGAGATATTTTAAATCAAACTTTTCCAAATACGTTTATCAGAAGATGATGTCCAGTCAAATGGGCTCCTAGATCACCATACCTAAAACCATTCCACATTTTTGTATGGCAATGCAAAACTTGACACTGCAAAACCTGAAGTACTATAGGTAAAATGCAGGTCAGAAGTAGGTCAACTGCAGGTTAAAAGCACCTGTCAATAAAACTCTAAACTGATGTCAAACTGATGACCTCAACACAAGCCCAAAGCCAGTCGACACAGACCCTAAAAATGTAGCAGTAACTTGTTCTGGAACCTTGAAAACTCCATTGACAACAATAGCATAACAAGAATTTCAGTTCATTGTTAGAATACCAGCACATTACAGTTTAAAGCAACCCTGTCATGACATAAACATTTTCAAAACGGGCATACCTTTCAAATAAAAGAAAGAATATTTCCATTTCCTTTCCATGCCACCAGAATACTGCTAATGTACATTCAGTAAAAATCCTTCTCTTAAGTCCATAGGAAAACTGACACTTTTGAGGCTTTTTTATCTCCTTTGTCCCATGCAGCTCTCACTGGTTCATCCTGCTGAACTTCATCACTACTACTACTACTCTTTACTACTATTAACTATTTACTACTACTACTACTACTTACTTTTATGTAACAAGTGGTGGTCACTGGGAGGAACCAGTAAGTGCTGCAGGAGCCCAGAATGTCAACACTCCCAGAATTATTGGTTTCCCTGTGGACCTAAAGAGAGTGATGTTCAGGTGGCATGGGCAGCCGTAAAGGTAAGTGTACCATTTGCAAAAAGCATTTCAACTTGTTTTGCATAGTTCTGTGCTACATTGCTGTGAATAGTCTGCACTTTGTTGCCCTGCTATTCGGAACAAACACAATAAAATATATAAAGGAGGCACATACCGCCATACATATGATAATTCATTTGGAGCCATATTGATTCTCAATTAGATAATGACAAACAAAATGTGAGAAGGCAGTGGTGGACATGGACATTCATGAATTCGGTAGAGGGGACGTGCTTTCCTAAGTGGGCTTTCCTGGCTTTGTTCTGCGAAAATGCCAAAAGCAGAACCTGTTTACTTGCTAAAATTTGGTTCTAAGTGTGATGGTCAACCCACACTGAATATAACTCTCATTGTTCGGGTAAAAGCAATGAGTTCATTACTGTTGAAGGGAAATTAGATTATTAGAAAAGCCAGTCTATAAACAAATTACTGACGTTTCCATTAAACCTTTGCAAGTATGGAAAATCCTGGCTGGCTGCTAGTTAAAATTATAAGGTAGTTTTTTAAAGGACAGGTTAATGAATATAATGAATCACCCTGGCCCCATTCCCGAGGCCTCTTAATACATTACATTTTTATACTTCCCTCCCACCCCTGCAGGTCGGTACTTACCTCCTCTGATGACTGCCTCCTGCACTGTCTACAGCCTGTTATACTGTCTACACCCTCTTGCAATGTCTACATTATTAACATCCCAAAGACTTGAATAGGACATTGTTCCTGCAGTATGGGTACATCCTATTCAATTCAATGGTAAGTTTGCACTAAACTCTATACTTTTACTGGCTGGGCTGTAGACAGCATGGGAGGCCATTGCCATAAGAGGAGATAAATGAGGACGTATGGGGGGGAGGGGGAAAAAATTCAGGCTATTGATGGGGCTAGCGAAAGGGGATAGGCAGATGTTTAAATATTCATGAACTTGTCTTTTCAAGGAAATCTATACTAAAAGAAATATCAAGGCTGCCATTGCTGACCTCAACAAATATATATATATATATTATTTTTTTCAAATAACAACGTTTTCATTAATGTATAATAGATACTAGCTTGACTTTTAAAGGGTTAAGCAGAAAGTTTAGTGAAGTATTTTTGATTAGATCAATTTAGTATTTGATTAGTCCATTTTCTGTTGTTTAGATTAGGTTATGTTATGATAATTAAACTACTGTTGTATGTTAAACATTTTTACGTTTATATTTATTAAAATAAATATATTAAGAGGCTAATTTCCATATGTCAAATAAGGATGAAAAGTGTACTAAAATACATGTTTCAATGCGTTTAGACATATTTATTGCATTATGAGCCAGATGGTAGGATATAATTTTTTTTTTTGCTAGAAGATATAAGTGTCAAAATTATTTTTGCTCCTTGTAAATGTGCTTTATAGTTGGCTCACATCAAATGATCCCATATGCAAAACAATGACCCAAAATGCACTTACAACTGAGCTGTGTAAGGATATGCTTTTTGATAACTGATATTTGAATTATACAAGGCATGTCTGTCACTTTTGAAGCCAGGCAGGTACACATCCTATGTGTCAATGTTTAGTTGGCCTATAGCATAAAAAAAATCCATCATGACATGACCATGGAGCTTTGACGAAATGTTATTCTCAATTCAGACAATATAAATTCTCTCATACAGAGAATATAAACGGATACATTTTGTGTAAATAGGTAGATGAATTGTACTATAAAACTATAGAACAGCACAAAACCAAACAAGTATAACACTATTAAAATATGATTACAAAAACAAACCTGCCATTAAGATTGGGCTTGATCAGTACAGCCACTGTTGGATTTTTGCATTTTTTTGCATTTGTTTTGTGCTCAAGTAGAATGGCCACAGAATGGCAATAGTGTTTAACTGTTACCATGTACATACAAACAGTAAGATGAAGACAATAAGACAAATCCTAGAAGCCAGGT
>NW_017307675.1:331756-343240 GCF_000935625.1 Nanorana parkeri | reverse complement strand
CATTGCTGACCTCAACAAATATATATATATATATTATTTTTTTCAAATAACAACATTTTCATTAATGTATAATAGATACTAGCTTGACTTTTAAAGGGTTAAGCAGAAAGTTTAGTGAAGTATTTTTGATTAGATCAATTTAGTATTTGATTAGTCCATTTTCTGTTGTTTAGATTAGGTTATGTTATGATAATTAAACTACTGTTGTATGTTAAACATTTTTACGTTTATATTTATTAAAATAAATATATTAAGAGGCTAATTTCCATATGTCAAATAAGGATGAAAAGTGTACTAAAATACATGTTTCAATGCGTTTAGACATATTTATTGCATTATGAGCCAGATGGTAGGATATAATTTTTTTTTTTGCTAGAAGATATAAGTGTCAAAATTATTTTTGCTCCTTGTAAATGTGCTTTATAGTTGGCTCACATCAAATGATCCCATATGCAAAACAATGACCCAAAATGCACTTACAACTGAGCTGTGTAAGGATATGCTTTTTGATAACTGATATTTGAATTATACAAGGCATGTCTGTCACTTTTGAAGCCAGGCAGGTACACATCCTATGTGTCAATGTTTAGTTGGCCTATAGCATAAAAAAAATCCATCATGACATGACCATGGAGCTTTGACGAAATGTTATTCTCAATTCAGACAATATAAATTCTCTCATACAGAGAATATAAACGGATACATTTTGTGTAAATAGGTAGATGAATTGTACTATAAAACTATAGAACAGCACAAAACCAAACAAGTATAACACTATTAAAATATGATTACAAAAACAAACCTGCCATTAAGATTGGGCTTGATCAGTACAGCCACTGTTGGATTTTTGCATTTTTTTGCATTTGTTTTGTGCTCAAGTAGAATGGCCACAGAATGGCAATAGTGTTTAACTGTTACCATGTACATACAAACAGTAAGATGAAGACAATAAGACAAATCCTAGAAGCCAGGTATTTTTTTTTTTTTTATTATAGTGTTAAATATATTTTTGCATTATTTCTTTTGAGTCGGGTGAATGTAAAATACTGTATATTCATTTTTCAATTTATCATCACTTGTCCAGCAGGTGGTATTTTGTATTAGCTATTCTCCATTTTGTACCATTTTACCACTTTGATCTGAATAGGCTAAAAATGTATCTGTTCTTCAGAACACACACATGGGCTTAATGAGTCAGAGGAGGGACACATCCTACTGCCTCTTACTGTTCTTATTGTTTTATATTAGAGACCAACTGCAGCTAAAACCTTTCTTTTTCATTTTTTGTTAGGTTAAAAAGAATTAGAACATCTATCAGGTTTTTTTTTTTCTTTCTGTGCCCCCATTTGGGAAACTTAAGGTTTGTCCTTTTAATGAGTATTACCTGTATATGTGATGGGTGTCAGATAGGGAGGAGGAGGTGAGGATAAATCTCCCTAATGTGAACACATGCAGCAAATACAAACACTTTTTCAGATACAGTGAGGAGGTTTTGTAACTTCTGTGCAATTTTTTACCAATGTCTGTGTTTATGTGAGAGAGATTTCTTCTTACTTCCTGTCCAGGTGATAAATGCCAGACAGGAAAATAAATCTCCTGTATCGTGACACCAAAAGCATTTAAAATCAGGATTAAAAATCTCCTCATTGGGAACACAAACAGAATGTATAACCTGACCAAGGCTTTACTCTTACAATAAATAAAAAAAAATGGCTGGATTTGGGATTTAGGTTTCAAACAATCTAAGGTGAGCAACAAATGCTAGGCTTTCTTACATGAAAGTCCAGTATACTTTTTATATACAGTATCATGAATATCACACTGTATCATGAGTATCATAAGTATCATCACTGTATCATAAGTATCATCACTGTATCCAAGTAATGAATAGATATTATAAAAGATCAGTTTATATTATTTGCATATCAAAGCAACCAGTAGATCCAGATATTTAGGCAGTTCAATTTAAATGCAATTCCCAACTTTTCCTGTTAAATTCAAATTTGGCTCCTTCTTTCCTCCTAAGCTGCCTTTTGGTCACTCTGGTGATGAGCAGCCTCACTGACCAAAAAGAAGAACCAGGAGGTGGGAGGGATGGGAGGGATGGGACCAACCTCAACTTTTACAAGAAAAGTAGTTATTGACATGTTGTTTTTACTGAAGGGAACACATGCTTATTTATCACATACTGAGTTTAAATTGCTCACGTTTTGTTGTTTACCCAAGTGGCTTAGAGATTATCAGCAAAGAAAGGTAATTTAAGTTGATTACAACAAGTTTAAAGGCCAACTGATATTTTAATCTGGTATAGCTGCTTACAAATTGAATGGCAGGCTGTCTTAAATCTCTTAGTTGGCAAAAAATGTTTCCGTGAGATTTGCCAGTTCTGCCAAGACTCTGCATCCATTATAGACCCTAATTATGGTCTCAAGCTCCCCTGATGAATTGTTCATAGTCTAGAAGACATAAATAATTGGGGATTCCAAGAGAGTAAGACTACTGCAATGGTCTTGTAACAGACACAAAATACTTGACAATGGACTCTGTAGGATTTGAAAATAAAATATAATTTTCTGGGGACTTTTTTTTTTTTACTCATAGAATTGATTTTTCATACAAAGTCACCTTATGACAACAATTTACAACTACATTACTGCAATTTCAGTTGTTTTGGGCTCTACCGCTATTATTAATACTACTTTTAAAGCATAGAACCATTTTATTTATGATGAAGACTTTGGACAGAACAATCATGATCAAATTTGAAATATTTGTTTTTTTTTTTGTTATTGATAGGGATGTTTTAAAATATGTAATTAAATATGTTATAATTTAAAAATTATACAATAGATGGGTTGTATTTTAATTATGATGGTTTCATTTGATAACTGCTAATGCATTTGTAATGCAAATTACAAGTTGATATGTTCTTACACCGATATTAAGTATTATTGTACACTAGCTTTAATTACTATTGATGTTTCAAAGTTATACATACATATGTGTGTATGTGTATGTATATGCATATGAATATATATCACACACCTGTATATAGAAACATTTTCTGTTGGGAGACATAGCACATCACCATGTTACAGCATGGTGTTTAACAGTATTTGGCTTATCTGTTCTGAGTTAAGCATGCTTGATGCAAACGATGACCCCTCCGTCTCCATGATTTGTGTCCACCGACTCTGAGCATTAAGTTAATTTTCCCCTGGATTTCTGAGTCGCGTCCTCCTTACCCCGCGGAAACACTGTGAAGTATACAGGTTTTGACCGAATGACAGAGCATGGAGGGTGAAATTAGATGAATTAAATTAGTATATGACAAAAAGCCTATCTAAATATCTGTCAGAATTTTACCTATACACTGTCCTAGCTAGCCACTAGTAATGAGCCCTCTGCCGAGGCTTGGTAGCCCATTGAAGGGTTGGTTTAATGACTTTTGACTTGTGATGTGACTGCTTTTGACTTGTAAGTACTACATCTTTTTAACAGCATGATTTTCATTATGTAAGCTATTCTAGCATATGTTACAATCCTACCAATTAAACTGTAAAACAAGAACCATTAAACAAAGGTATATACTAATGAAACAACATCCTAATGAAAAAAGGTAACCGGCAAAAAGTAAATGTTGTGGCTACCATTATTTCCATGTAGAAACAATCTCCCTAGTCTAATTCATGATGCGTGTTTGTGAAATATTAAGTAGGAACACAAATAGTTAATTCAGACATCAATTTCTGTCCATTGTATGATAGTGGTAAGCTGGTGATCTCTTGATCTTTGATTGCATCTTGGCTAGTAAGTATCTCGTTATTAATCAAAATGGCTTGTTCTGCATGTAGTGTAAGTCACCTTCACAGATGGGATATAGCATCAGAGTTGCATTTAAATATTTGTTTTAATCCTGTCTAAAATAGACATGCTTTGTGTTGCTGAGTTTAAATCGGATTGTACTAGCTAAACAGCTGTAATAAGAAAAAGAAATTTGCTTTTCTAAAACACAATATGAAACCTACATGAAAGGGAAAAATGTATGACACAGAAATAATATAAAACATTTCAATGCATAAAAGGAAATGTATTTGTAATATTCTATCTATTTATCTATCTATCTATCTATCTATCTATCTATCTATCTATCTATCTATCTATCTATCTATCTATTTATCCAACTATCATAAAGTATTATGGTACTCTTAATTTCAGATACAGTATTTTTATTCTATAAACCCCAGCTCTTAAACATCCCAGGTACAACTAAACAGCTCAATCTTTAAATCCACTGATTTCCAAGGGTTGAAGAAATTTGAAAGTGCACATGTGATTTATTTCCCACCACATTATGCTTCTGGACAAATGTTCAAAATATAGCAAATCATGCAAATCTTTATTAGTGCTATCCCCTATACAGTCTGCTCTTTCATGTCTTATTCGAGGAAGTTTTTTGTTAAGTGATATTTATTAACTACTGAATAGATTTTGTTGGAGAAATACACACAATTTGAGCCCATATCCCTATTAGAGGAACACACGTTTTTGATTACCTATTTAATCAGTTTGTTATAATTGCCTCATTGTCATTTGAAGAGCATAAAAGGCATACTGGATAAGTAAAAAAATACTGCTTGGTGGATTGTAGTATTGCACATTTTTTGTATTACTTGGATGTCTTTGCCATATTAAAGTATGGGTACAACATTGCAAGGAGAACACATAAAAGAAGCGCTGCTTCTCAATGGCTCAGGAAAGGAATGAGTTGGGTGCTTGTAGCTGGGAGCATGTCCTTGCTCCAATATGAGCCCATATAAACAGAAGAAGCACTAGTCAAACACGGGATTCCACTGGAATAGTTTATTGATGCTTGTATCACATCACCGGTGCCCCGCCCAAGGTCTGCCCCCTCTGACATGTTTCACCCAACCACAGGCAGAGTCGTAGAGATGAGGGTGGTCCAGGGTAGGCTGTGCTTTATATCATCAAGTTCATGTGGATGTTATTACATGGTAACACAGTTAAAGGGGACCAGCCTTATATCTCACTGAAACAAAACCACAAGTTGTTAGGGGATTGCTTTGTGTCATGCATACAGACACAGTGATAGTCTTGCATATATAATTTATAAATTAATGTCTTTATTTATTTATTTATTTATTTATTCATATAACAGCATTGTTGAATTTACAGAACATTGTATGATATTGTATGCTATGTTTCTCTGTTTTGATGAGATATAAGGCTGGTCCCCTTTAATTGTGTTACCATGTTATGATACACACATAAACGTGATGGTAAAAAGCGCAGCCTACCCAGGTTTTCCCTCATCTCTACGACTAAACCTGTAATATGGTGAACTGCATCAGTGGGGAGGACCATGGGCGGGACACCAGTGATGTGGTCAAATCTGGTGTGCAGCGAGCTTTCTGTTTGTATGGGTACAACATTACATCTGCCTTCCTATACTTTGCCCCACCCTTACTGTCATTTGTTTTTCATAGTTACAGATTAGTACCAGTAATTTCAAATTTAAAGGTTATTTCAAGGTCCCAAAGATGTACATTAAAAATACACGTATTCCATAAAAAGTCAACAAAAATAATGCAAATATTATTATTATGTAGATCATAATTTACTCACTAATAATGTTACTCTTATTTTTTTAGGAGAGAGGGGGAGCCTCCTTTGGAAAATGGCTGGATCCCTTACATAGGTTTGACTTACCAGTTCAGAAAAGATCCTTTGAAATTCTTGATCTCTCAACAAGAAAAACATGGGGATGTCTTCACAGTCTGCATTGCTGGTAAGAACTATGACCTGAATTATATATCAGGATTAACTCTAGATAACAGATCAGCACACAGAGGACAGGACAAAAACAAGCACAAGAAGAAATATGTGTGACATAAGTAGCTGTTATTGTATAACTAGAAAATACACTATATTGTCAAAAGTATTGGAACACCCCTCCAAATCATTGGATTCAGGTGTTTCAATCACCTCCATGGCCACAGGTGTATAAAATCAAGCACCTAGGCATGCAGACTGCTTCTACAAACATTTGTGAAATAATGGGTCGTTCTCAGGAGCTCAGTGAATTAAAGCGTGGTGCTGTTATAGTTTGCCACCTGTGCAATCACCTGTGCAATCACCTGCGCAATCACCTGTGCAATCAGTCCATCTGTGAAATTTCCTTGCTACTGAATATTCCACGGTCACCTGTTAGTGGTATTATAACAAAGTGGAAGCAACTGGGAACAACAGCAACTCAGCTACCAAGTGGTAGGCCACGTAAAATGACAGAGCGTGATCAGCGCATGCTGAAGGGCACAGTGTGCAGAGGTCGCCAACTGTCTGCAGAGTCAATAGCTACAGACCTCCAAACTTCGTGTGGCCTTCAGATTGGCACAACAACAGTGCGTAGAGAGCTTCATGGAATGGGTTTCCATGGCCGAGCAGCTGCATCCAAGCCTTACGTCAGCAAGTGCAATGCAAAGTGTTGGATGCATTGGTGTAAAGCACTCAGCCACTGGACTCTAGAGAAGTGGAGACGTGTTCTCTGGAGTGACAAATCATGCTTCTGGCAATCGGGTGGACGTGTCTGGGTTTGGCGGTTGCCAGGAGAACGGTACTTGCCTGACTGCATTGTACCAAGTGTAAAGTTTGGTGGAGGGGGGATTATGGTATGGGGTTGTTTTTCAGGGGTTGGGTTTGGCCCCTTAATTCCAGTGAGGGGAACTCTTAAGGCATCAGCATACGAGGACATTTTGGACAATGTTATGCTCCCAACATTGTGGGAACAGATCCCTTCCTGTTCCACCATGACTGCACACCATTGCACAAAGCGAGGTCCATAAAGACATGGATGAGCGAGTTTGGGGTGGAGGAACTTGACTGGGCTGCACAGAGTCCTGACCTCAACCCAATAGAACACCTTTGGGATGAATTAGAGTGGACACTGCGAGCCAGGCCTTCTCGTCCAACATCAGTACCTGACCTCACAAATGCGCTTCTGGAAGAATGGTCAAACATTCCCATAGACACACTCCTAAACCTTGTGGACAGCCTTCCCAGAAGAGTTGAATCTGTTATAGCTGCAAAGGGTGGGCCAACTCAATATTGAACCCTATGGACTAAGACTGGGCTGCCATTAAAGTTCATGTGTGTCTAAAGGCAGACGTCCCAATACCTTTGGCAATATAGTGTATCTAATATTGGTAATTGTCTAATTCAATTGCTAAATTGCTTAAGTGTAAGCAAATCCTTTATTTGTTGACATTTATTTGTAAAATTAATTGGCACAAAAAGGTTTGGTTTTAATGTTCGTCTCATTTAACTATAATTGTATGTTTAGCATTGAAATGCATATAAATGAAGTGGAGCTATCTATTTCAAAGCAGTCTTATATTATTTTTTAAAATTAATAAATTTATTTTTTTGAGTCAGAATCATGGGGATAACACACTGGCACAATTACAAATAAGGCAAATCTCTATATGGATAACATTGGAAAAAAACTATTCACTTATTTAACAAGAATCTAGAAGGGAATTGATGAAAGTAACAACTTAACTATATGACCTACCGCTCTACTCGTAAAGGTCACTGTAAGGCTTTTTGTTTTCTTTAGATAACTGATAAATAACCGTGTTGGTAAAAAACTAAATACAAAATTTAGGTCTTTGTATTACTTTTTTGAATTTAAAGTTAATAAAGAACAAAGGTGCGTGAACTAACGTTATTAGGAAGGTGCAAGAACTTTATGGTGCTTCCAAGTACCTTTATTTGTCTTAAGCCCAGGCCCATCCTGCACTAACCCTGCCCCCTGTCATTCAACTCCTACTGGTCACGGAGGTTCTGATATTTGACTGCTGTATAAGGTGGATACGGTTTATTGTGGGAGCAATGATTCTTATTCTTTACTTGTAAAGATGAGGTGTACAGCCTGTGTCAAGGATCCATGGTCATCTCCAGATTATAATGAACTGACTGGAATATAGGTGCAGGTACCACCACTTTACCAATAATGCTAGTTTATTCACTGTGGTGGACATGACAGGATCACTTTAAGCAACGTTTCAAGTGCATTCCAGTTCAAGGCTCATTGTGGTCTCCAGTTATAAAGTCTTACCACTTTAGAACAACACATTTATAAAGCACAGCGGTGTCTGCATGTTTTGCCACTTAGAAACAAACAGAATGCTATTTAAATGACCGAACCACAAGCAAAAAAAGGTTGGGTGGAGAGCCCTGGTAAAGTAATGTGACCCGCCTCTGCTCCAATCATGATTTTCTTCCTTTAGAGTTATGCAGAGAGAACTCTATGTAACGCCACGGGCTCCATAAGTTTTTTAAAAAAATGTAGGCCATGGTGTGGAGTAATATTGTGATGTCCAGTTTTAAATATGACCCTCTTACAATTTCTTGCTCTTGCTAATAAAGTAGCTATTGAAATTTAAAAAAAGATCAATTCAATACTTATACATGTTGTTTGCAATATAATGGTATGAAGACTGCCTGTCTACTGCAAATCTTACCTTCTCTACTATCAGTACATGGTTTACTGCTATAGTACAGACACAGGTCCTGTCAACAGTTATGATCAACAGATATTGTTTTAATTATCAATCTTTGAAGCAGTTCATTTGGAAAATGCAGAACGATGCGCAATGGATCCTTGCCTTGCTTGTGGACCGGTGAAGTGATTTTACCGATTGTACTTTCCATTGGGCTGAACAAATGATTGTCATTGTAAAAAGTCACAAGGGACATGGATGTCATCTTAATAAAGAAATTAAAAGGCACATCTTTTCATGAGAAACCATGTAAATTCCTGACCTGTCGTAGAAAATAGTTCTCTAATTGGTTTTGTGTGGTGGTGCAGCAGAATCATTTTCCCCAGACGTCATCCTGGCGAAGCACTACTGTACATCATTGTCAACAGTTCACTGAAATCTTCCTAATAAGAGCCCGATTACATAAATTTGATCATCCAGTAGAAGAAATGGAGCAAGGTAGAGTAGATGATAGTATTTTCTAAGACATTATTCTGTGTAAGAATCAAGAGGAAGTAGACAGCTCTCTAGATATCTTTAGGGTTCTTACAAGGACTTGCATCTTGCCTTTTGTAGAA
Organism: Nanorana parkeri; assembly: GCF_000935625.1. Lineage (NCBI taxonomy): Eukaryota > Metazoa > Chordata > Amphibia > Anura > Dicroglossidae > Nanorana > Nanorana parkeri. The sequence continues at coordinate 334,101 of NW_017307675.1, read as the reverse complement.
GTGACACAGTGCATATGGGATTTGTGGAATGAAGCTTTTCGTTTTACATTAGCCATGGTGACTCTGTCTATGTAATGGTCTGCAAATAGGCCAGTCTATGGGGCCAGGACATTACCTGGGAAGAATTTAACCCTAACAGGCTACCAGCATTCTTGTCTCTAATTGGTGTTTTTGTAACAAATGATGCAGAAGGTAATTGTGTTGTCTTCCCTTTGGTTGCATCTCTGCACAGCAGGGGGAAGAAGGCAAGCCACATCCAGATATGTGATGCCATTGTGACTTTTTGCTGCTTGCTTAAGGTAAAACAGTAAAATGAAAGTTTGTCGCAGTTGAAGTTTTTTAGTTTTCAGTATTACAATATGAAGTAATACACGGCTTGACTTTCATGTAACTTTGGGAATATTTGTAAAAATGCACTGAAAACAAAAGTATTTCTTAACTATGACAAGGAGATTTTTAGCTCTTGTTTTGTAGTGCAAGCAATAAAAACTTAGCCATTCTCTTCTGTAATGTTTTCTGAGACTTAATGAGAAAGAGAATGGAAAAACCTGCATTAAAATAACTTTTTTAAATATGTAATTTGTGCATGTGTAGGTAGTTTATATTCATACAATAGCAAGCTTCCATTTTGTATAAATGTATTTGTATTTTTTGTTTGCCTGCCCTTTAAAAGTCAGTTGTGCCTTTTGGTCATAAACAGTGTTTGCTGCTTTTCTCTGGGCTCAGGTTCCTAGTGAGTAGAGAGCTGCATATGCTGGGGCTACAGCCGCCATTTTCACTCTGTATACCCCTGGCCTAGTGAGAGTCCACACTGACAACCTGAAGCCTTCATTGACCACCAGAGAGCCCATACTGACACCTGAGAGCCCATACTGACCACCTGAGTGTCACACTGGCCAGCTGAGAGCCTGCACAGCCTCCTGAGAGCCTGCACAGCCCCTCTGAAACCCTGCATAGCTCTCCTGAGACCCTGGAGAAATCAGGCCATGAACCCAGAGCAACACAGAGTATGTAGCTTCATATTATTCTCTCTTGCTGTATAACGTATTGCTGGGATTTTTAGTCCTCAATAGCTGATGGTATTATTCTGCAGTGCTTTACAATGTACTGCTGGGATTTGTAGTCCTCTATAGTTGGCGGTATTCTGCATTGCTGTATAATGTATTGCTAAGATTTCTCGTCCCTCTACAGCTTGAAGTCAGTGGCAGATCTACCAAGGTTGCAGCTGCAATCGGGCACTGGCGCTCCACCACTGACTCCAAGCTGTAGAGAGACTACAAATCACAGCTGGGACAGGACAAAGAGGGTCCCCCGTGACCGTCGCCATTTCCATAAAAAGGCCCACCAAAATCTACAGCACCAGGCCCGTGATGCTCTTCATTTAGCCCTGCTAAGAGGGGATTTCTGTTTACTTGTGTGCCCAGGACAGGAAGTGAAGTTGCCCAAGTCAGACAGACACAAAAAAAACTGACAGGGGCTTTAGAAATAATGTACATTTTTTGATCCCAACCACACTGCACTTCACGTTCCATTCCTAATATCCTGTTTGCCTGTGCTTTTTTGTACAACTACTTTCTGACATTTCCCCCATAATAAGCGAATGTCAACATATCATCAGTGTCGTTGAGACCTAACCTATTTAATTAACATTATAGAAGTCTAGGCATCAGAGAAACTGGGTAAATGGTACATATGGTTTAGCAATGTATTGTTTAAAGTTATGTGCACACGTCCATGTGTATTTGAAAATGATCTAACTAACTACTATTTTATAGTGTATATTAAAAAAAAATATAGAGAGAGGGTATACAGAGAGAGAGAGAGAGAGATCTATATATGTAGATATATATATACACAGAAATACAGTATAGAGCCTAATGAGAGGCAAAAGGCCCAGAGAAGGTTGCAGATGTTAAAAAATAATTAGTACAATTTCAGCAAAACTGATCATTGTTATTGATGACATTGTAATATTTCTGACATTCTCAGTTCCTGTGCAGGCATGTGTGTGTTATTTGCTGGGCAGCTTTTATTAGGATTCCTTAACAAATGCATATTAATGTTTATGAAGTTGATGTCAGAGTAGTGCATGTCTGTCAGCCCTAGGCTAAGGTAATTATCCTCCATACTTTACAGGCTTTATTAGGTGGATTTCATACTAGTGGTTTGATAATTATATTGCACAAGCTTCATATCCTTGTATTCATGTGTCAACCAAATCCGTGTGAGAACTGCTGAATAGACGCACAAATCTCCCAACATGCTTTCTTGTGATCTTACACAATCTATTTGTTTAGCCATTTTTTGGCATCTTATTTTGTTATATATATATATATACATATACA
>NW_017307675.1:322630-331699 GCF_000935625.1 Nanorana parkeri | reverse complement strand
ATATATATATATATTGTATATATATATATATATATATATATATATATATATATATATACATACAGCTGCACAAGATCCTCTTTCTTGTCCTAAAGCTGACCATTCTTAAAGTGAAGCTTTATCCCCTTTCACTACAAATCACATCAGCATGCAGCTCTACATGCTGATATAAAATCATATTACATTCACCAAATATAATATGATTATCAAAGCTGGAGCAGACAAAATATGGAGCAGATTTGTACTGCAACCAATCAGCTTCTATCTCTCATTTTCAAAACTTACCTGAGCAAATTGAAGAGAGATGCCAATTGCTTGTCATGGGCAACTGCTCCAGATTCTGTCTGCCTGATTTCCACTCATCCTCGTAGCTAGAGCCGACGTGTGAAGCCCCGTTCACATTGAGCGATTTATCGCGCAGTAATTCCTGCGATATCGCGGCAAATTACCGCGCGATATCGCGCTCCAATGCATTTCAATGGGGCAAAGGGTCCTGCTGTCGCGGGTCGCGTGTCGCTACAGCAGGACCCTTTTTGGAGCGGATTTAGCCGCGATTCAAGCTTGCTCAATGCAAGCGACAAACGCGCGATTTGCATATCGCGCGACAAACGAGGCGATTTGCGTATCGCACAGTGGCAACGGGGCCTAACAAAGAAGCTGTCACAGGTCGGCTCTATTGATCGGGAAGTGAGCAGAAACATGCCGCCGATCCGCTCACTTCCCAATCATCTCCCTGCAGTGAGGGGATTCTCCTCCAGTGATGAGTGGAGGAACGAAAGGGGGAGGGGCGGGCAGTGCCCGCTGTCACTGACGCAGCTGGGTGGATCTCGACAGTGTTGTCAGGATCCGTCCCAGCTGCGGTGATCTCAGTATATGGTGGGCAATAGCTCGCTATATACTGAGCTTTGGGTCACGGGAGGAGGTTAGTATATGTTCTCACGTGACCCTAAAGAGAACTATGGGGAAAAACACTTACCCCATAGTTCTCTTTTAAGTAGATTTTGACCATTAAATTGCACCTTTTCCCCTGCTGTTTGATGTGATGCCATCTCGATTTCTCGAGACTACATATCCCATCATGCATTGCTTCCAGAAAGCAACAATAATGTTACATTGTTCAAATGCTGTGTTGTAGTTCAGAAGGCACGCTCTGTGGTGACATAAGGGAGTGCATATTCACAGGGCTGAGTGAAATTGTGTCAGTGCATTGAGGAAGTCCATCCTAAGAGTATCTTCAAGTTTACAAACTGCTAGATGGATATGGTTACTGGGAGTGGGTTAGAACTTATGGAAATTCAATATAGAAATATAAATGTATTTTTCGTTTTTGGCCATAGATACCTTTTGAGCACAGATTACACGCAGCCACAGGTGAAACAGAGGGTGTACAGAAAAACTTTATGTATTGAAGGCAAACTAGATGTACTGCTAGCAGATTTGAAAAGAGTATGCTCCTGATGATTTATGTATTGCATAGCTTAAAAGGTTTTTCTGTGGCACAACTAAAGAAGCACTGGTGAAGTGCAACTTATTAGATATACAGACTTTTTTAAGCCTACGTATTTTGCAGCAATTTACAAAGACTTTTGTGATAGGGATGCACCGATACTTTTCAGATACCAGTGCCGATACTTGGCATTTTCATGAGAACTACCAGGGTTGCAGCGGGGACTTGGCTCTGGCGCTCCACCACTGTCCTGAAATCATTAGTCTGTATTGTTTTAGAAAAACTGTCACATGACAATAAACAAAAATGTATCAGTACTTGTGTCTGTGAGTACTCGGACGAGCATCAGTACTTGGAAAAATGGTATTGGTGCATCGCTTATATATACAGTATTTATAAAAACAAAATCATACATTAAAACAGAGATGTACAAATCCCAGGAGCTCCGTGTGCTCCTTACAAATGACAGCTGCCTCCTTACTTATGAATTTTTCTCTAGTCTAGTCCTGGAGCTGGAAAAATATCTGTACTTGTACCGAGTACGGTACTTGGTACTTCTGATTAGTTTCAACGTTGTAAGAAGATAATTGTTCACCTTAACCATTTCTGTAGGCATATAAGTGCAGTTGGTAAATGTCTTAAAAAAACCTTTAAAGATTCCTGAGGCCTAGTGTCAACCTAAGGCCTAATGCCACATACCTGGTGGAGGCCCAGCTGACAAGAGGGCTTCCTTTACACCTCATGTCCAGTATTCCTTGGAGTTGAGATAAGGTATAGCAGGACAAGAAGTGCCATGGGTGCCTGTAGCAAATCCAGATGCCTAAAAAATCAGCAGGCAGTCTAGGAGCTGGCAGAAGAACTGTGATCAAGGAAAGCAGGGACAGGCAACACCTGGACAGCTGAGGTAGTGAGACAGCAGGAGGCAAGCTCAAGGTTTGAGCCAGGGTCAAGGATACAGCAAGGTTAGAAAGCCTGGTCAAAGCACAGAAAGCCAAAATACAGGTCACAGATGCATGAGCTGACGACCACTCAGCAGTGGTGCTCGCATTTAAATAGGCCATCTGGTTTCAAAGGCTGTACTGCACACTGATTCATGCCAATACGCACACACATTAGCAAACACAGTCCTCTGCACAGATGTACGCACCAACCTAACCGTATGCCATGCACACATGCGTGTGCAAATCTCTGGGCCCAGTTATGTGCATGACCTTACTGACAGTGATGCATACGCACAGATCTCTGGGCACGGTCGCGTGACATTCCTGACATCTAGTCATTGTCTTGAGATGACAGGCAGAAGATCCCAGTAGGCTCTTCTCATATTCATGCATGACTGTCTAGCCCACACATGCATGTTCATGCACTAACCAGACCCTTTTGGCACTAGCCTTATCTCGGGAAGTGAAATGCGATCACTAAGGCCAAACAGAAATCTCATCTACAAGTCCTCAAATAGTATCTGCAGCAAAATACTGATTTTTTAATATCTTATTTTATTTTTTTCCTAATTCTGCTACTGCACCAGCAGTAAATATTGAGAGCATCTCTGCTAATCTAAGCCGGGAGTGCAGTTGTGGCTGATTGCAGGGAGCAAAATTTTTTCCTGGCGCTGGGTCTGAATTTGAAAGAAAATAAAAGTAAGATCTTAACAAATCAATGTTTTCTGCAGCTTCTTTTTAACAATATACTTGTGAATAAAACATCATTTGTGCTGCCACAAAAATGCATTCTGAATAATGTCTGCGGAGTTTGCACTTTGTCCATAGACATTTAAAATAATTTCCCAATCCAACTGTTATTGGCTGGTTCAGGTGACAGTCATCACATACTGTATGAGTGGGTGGCCTTGTCTACCAACTGCTAGGATAAACATTTCAATTGGAATGTAGAAATTGATTTCATCCAGTTCCCAGACTGGTAAAATAACATTAGGAGAGATAAACGGTAAGGTACAACTGTTATGCAATGCTACTAAACAGACAAGAGATTATACATATCATATATCATATATACAGTATGCTTAAACTATACATAGGAACAAGGCTTTTAGAACATTAGCACACATTGAGGAGAATATTTATCTAACGGATTACAGCCACATGTATCACTAATCACAATAAAAAAAAAAAGACTATTGCTTCCCTTTAAGCTTTCAGTGGTAATTGCTCTGTCTCTGTCATGAGAGAGAACTTCACTAGAACTGAGTGATTCAACCGCGGCAGCTATCCAGTGAACTGAAATTAACACATATCACTGTCAGGGCGGTGGTTTTCGTACAAGATATCCAAGCATGTGCCTGAGGCAACATTATCCAGTAAGCTGCAGTAAAGTGTTTTATGATCACTAGATTCCAGCTAATGCTTTATTATTATTTACTTTGATTTTTAATAGTGTTTTCACAATCACGATTCTGGCTTAAACATAAAGGAATAAAATGAGTAAGATAATTACATTATGTTGTGCACAGTAACAAATATAAGCACAGTCCATTGTGTATTGATGGCATTTAAAACATATCTAAACCCAAGAACATAACATTGTGTATGTTGCAGATGATCATTCCTGTATGTGGTGACTGCATTAGTTTACTGTTTTCAGGCTTTTTTCCTTTATTTTCACCTGGTGGTCCTGCCAGTTACATCCTTCCTCTCCAAGGGTGACAGCGCTCACTCACCAGACTATGGAGTGTCCGGCAGAAATAGTCAGACCACCAAGAGCAGTAAATGTGTTTTTGTCAATGAAGTTGAATCATCCATATGTACTGGACACTGTCAGATTGTCATTATGCAAATTTTACTATTAGTTACATTCGTTTTTTATAACAAAGGATATTAGCATAATTAACCACAGTTACATCCCCAATGGATGGATGTAAATGATAGAAATTCATTAATTAGCACAGCAGTAAAATAATTAACTATCCAAAACCAAAATTTACACCTAAAGTTTAAGTTGTTTAGGGGAACCTCTCATCCTGCACAATGCACTTTCATACATCTACTGTTCAGGGGACACAACCCCTATAATGAAGGCCTGTCTGGTGGGCATGGATACCCCAACAATCAATCATTTACCCCTCCTAGAGTTAGCAAAGCATGGCACAACACATTGCAGAACTTGTTTCACCCCTTTTCTTTTTATCCGTAGTCCATAGACATAGCTGTGAACAATGTAACTGATATGAGTAGCACAGGAAGTTCTCTATTGTCTGTCAGGTTAAAAAGGTATTTTTTGCACTTACCAAACAGATATAACAATCAATTCAGTGGAATATTGAAGAGTCCAAAAGGGTGCAAATTAGAGAAGTTAATTATTTGTGTTTTAAAGAGTAAGTGTTCAGCCATACAAGTCATAGATGCATAGACGTCTCATCAAAAGCTTTAGGACATAAGATCTGCCCCTTCCAACTTGCTTTGTCGGGAGTGAATGTCATCTTCTTTCAGCCTCAGGTACTGAATTGCTGTTCAGTTAATGTTCTCTTTTATTTTTGTGTGTAGTAATGTATGAGTATTTCCAGCACCACAATAGCAAAATATGGGTCCTTTATGTCTTAATTGCCAAGTCCTTTGCTATAATGGCATAGTCTGACTTCTAATTGGCTAGCTGTCTTGCTCTTCTCTTCTCTGCACAGCTCAGATCTTACAAATCAGTGGGAGCTGAGCTGATCATAGAAGAACATTAGAAAATAATGAATGATTACTAGAGAAAATCAAGAGGATGCCTTCCATTGATGTTTAGGCAACAGTGCCAAAACATCATTATGAAACAGGGATTATGAATTTGCTTGGCTTTTACAATGTATTTTCTATGTTCCATTGTTTAATAATTACAAATTCCCTTTAAAGCTGAACACCAGATAGACATCTCAATACACATTTGAAAGGTAAAATAACTGTTTTACCTGGTCATATATTTAGGCTTTTTTTTTTCATCTGCACCTCAAAGCCAAGAGGGTGACAAAACATTATTGATTACATTTATTTTTATTTTTTTTATTACTCATTAACTTACTAAAGAATACAAAGGTTTTATTTCCCTGACCCAATCTTGCTGATTGGACAGTGAATTGGACTTCTTACAGTGTTAAACTGATGACACCGAACACTATGGGCTTACTCTGCAGGTTCTCCATTTATACATAAAAAAACAACCTTCAATGGGGATTTCACGGTACATCAAGGAGCCACTCTTATCATAAAATGGAGCTTATTATTAAATAATAATAATAAATGAGTAAACTCCATTTTATGAGAAGAATGGCTCCTCCTTGTATTGTGAAAGCCCCATTCAAGGCTGTTGTTTGTATTATTTATGTCAGGGGCGTAGTACTAGAGCCTTGGGCCCGGTTCACTATTTTGGTATATCAGTTTTTCTATTGTTTAGCCTGAGCTCTGCTATGCAAATCATTCCATGATACTAATTGATAATATTAAAACAAATTGGAGGTACTTATTTTAGATGTAAAAACAGTAAAAAAATGTACCTAATACATATATGGATTAAAGGGTCTTTTATTTCTGTTTAAATACAGCTTTAAAGTGACATTAAAGTCATAAAAAATGTTTTCTTCTTCTTTCCTGTACTTTTTAGCTGTCCCTCCAGCGCTGGCGGGGGTCTCCGATTCAGCGCTGACTCCTCTGTGCTAGCTGTCACTTCCTGTCCCACGGAGTCTGTGCGGGTGCACGCTGCTCCATAGACTTACCTTGTGTCTCTCCCCGTCTCACGGCCAGAGATCTGAACTGCGCATTTCCCCGCCCCAAGATCCTTTGTGATCGCCTGAGAATTTTCAGATGTTTGGACGGGAGCGTGCGGCGGAGACACAGGTACGTTTTAACCCTTTGAAAGTTGTTTGCGTTTTAAAAAAAATCATTTTGCATATATCTTCTGCTTGCTAGCAGTAGATATATGCAAAAAATGCTGAGGGTTTATTAACCCTTTAAATGATGCCTCTTGATCCGATCATCTTCTTCCTTTCACGTGTATTCAGCAATCCCTGACTCTTCCTGTCCCATGGTGCCTGTCTGACATGCACGCTCCCAGCTGCGTGCATTCAGCCCCACTGTGGCTCTCCTCTTCTCCCGGCTGAAGAGCTCTACTGCGCATGCACACGCATGCGCCCACCCCATCTCGATTGGCCGTGCAGGATTAAGCTTCAGATCTTCAGATGGGAGTGAACGGCGAAGACACACGTTTTTACCTTTTTTGGTAACTTTTTTATTTTTTTAAATGTTTTTGCATATATCTACTGCTTGTTAGCAGTAGGTATATGCAAAGAAAAATTAGAGTTTAATTGTCCTTAATGCTTTCATAATGTTGGGAATGTTGTACCTTCATACCTAAAATAATTATGATAAAAATTAGAGATACACCAAAATTGAATTTTTAGATGAAACCGAAAATAAAAAATATGCCAGGCCGAAACCAAATCCGAAACTTTTGTTTTCCAACCTCTTTAAAAGGTTTGGAATAATTTTTTTTATATTTTATTTTTATTATTATTATTTTACTATACTGTCAGTAGCTCTGGAGAAATATCAGGACCCTAACAGACCTCTGATATTTCCCTTTTAAAATAGAAAAGAGAGATTGAGTCCTAAATATCTTTTTCTGCAGCCCCTGTTATGAATGAACAGGAATCCTCTATACTGAGTGCTCCTGTCCATTCATAAAGTGTTGAGATAGCATGAGTTACTATGTCCACAATCATGAATGAATGGCAAACAATGCAGAGCACTTCATGTTCATTCATAACTAGGGACACAGTAAGCATGCTATGTCCTCAGTTATTTACAAACACTCAGCGTTCAGCTAATCGCTGAGTGCTGGTGAGCCACTCTTTATCCTGACTCGCTGTCACAGGAGGCTGAGCCGGGCGGTGTGAGAGCTCAGCCTCCTGACAGCTGACAGCTCACTACTCCCCACTCTCCATCCTGACTCTCCACCTGTCATAGGAGCCAAGCCGTGGTGCATCCTGAGCTGTCTGCTCCCTGCTCAGCATCCTAAAACCTGTCCTTCTCTCTGCTGGGCATCGGTCTGTGTCCCCTCGGATCCCCGCTGCCTCTGCCGTCACAAGCATCGGAGAGCAGCGGGCATCGGAGGAGACACAAACTGGTGCCCAACGGGGAGGAGAGAAGCAGTCAGGATGCTCTGAATTTCAGCCGGATTTTCGGCCATTATGGTACTTTCAGCAGTTTGCCCAAAGTACCATTTTTTGGCAAAAATGTTTCAGTGGCCAACATTTTGGTGCATACCTAGTAAAAATGTATTACATTGTATGTAATTTTTTGGGGGGCGGATCGAGTGGGGAAGGGTAAAACTCTTATATATACTGTATGTGTTTATATATATATATACAGTATATACTGTATACATATATAATATATTTCAGTGAAAGTCTCTTATATAATCATGAACCTCTCTTCACTTCATAGTACATGCTCAACTTTCTCCCAAAGCAGTGCTCTTGTGTAACAAATTGGAAACACACTGACCAATGTTATTTTCTTTCAACGTCTCCGCCTATTTCCGCCAGGTGAATGGTGCAAAATAAATGTTATAAAGCATAAATCTGTTTATTAAAATGACAAAAACAATCTAAAAGCTGTTCCATTCATGTGTAGAAAGTGCGCACGGCACTATAACAACCACTTGAAAAAATAGATCTACTGGTGATGGCTCCTTCTGACACATTTCATCAAATTATTGATTTTTAGTCCCCTGTGATTTCCTTTTATGTAAGCATGTTCACTGACTAAACTGACAGCACTGTGCAGATCAGTTTTAAGCCCTGACTGACTCAGTGTGAGGACCCTTCCTCTTCCAGTCCAGTCTCTGCTGTCTAAGGTAAAACAGACTAACTGAAGAATTGAGGTATCTTTCTTCTAATGTAATAAGTCATTTTATGTAAAAATTAATTTAAGGATTTAATGAATACATAACTGGCTTAAATAGAGCCCTGAGTGCAGGTTTTTCTTTGTATTTATTGAGTAATAAGGGGTGTACATATGTGTGCAGTATAAATACATACTAGACTTTCTACTGCTTTGTGGTGCATTGAACAGTGATTCACGTTTACTTCTCCACACAACTTAGACAATATTATTTAATATAAAATAGTAGTCGTTATGTGAATTATCCTGTCATTGATGTTATACTGTATCTGCAGTCATTCAGCAAGGATGATGTCTGATAGTGTTTGACATTCAGATTACCATTAGCCACAAACATGTATAAAAATATTATCATGAATATGTGTCAGGACAAAGAAATTAAAAATAGAGAGATAATTCAAAAATACAAATACTTTCAGGTGATTGTTACAAAAATCGTACTCATGGAAAACACACTACAGTTGCACTTCAAAATACACAAACATATTGTAGTCACAAACATAAATTATTTTAAAAAGCTAACTAAAATGTCTAGAGGTTATTTGTTTAAACTGCTTGTAGTGTTTCATTTCTACTTCACTTGTACTTACTATTGATGAGGATTATTGTTCACTCCTCTTTAAGAGATAATATTACACAAACCACTTAACAGACTAAAATACTTTATTGTAATCTGTTTTTTTTTTTTTTTTATTTAGCCGGGTCATTGTCATCGTGGACAACACTGGA
>NW_017307675.1:304048-322488 GCF_000935625.1 Nanorana parkeri | reverse complement strand
TTAATCTTGTTTTTTTTTTTTTTTAATTAGCCGGTGCATATCAGAGAGACTTTTATTTACAATTTGTACCCAGCAGATGGTGGACAGATGGTTCATCTAAATAATAATAATACTAATAAAATAACTTCAAATGTTTATATTGCAAACTACAAGATTGCAACCCAGATAAATGTTCAGGATTCAATGTTCAAACACCTTTGAGGAATAGGTGACTACAACACAGAAAATGCCACAATCTGCATCTTCTGCAGACTTGCATTATTTTTCTGTGATCATAGAACAGAATTTGCTGTAGCCTCAGAATTATCCCAAATCAGTAAATTATTTTACAACAGATGCAATACTCTGATTGCCATCTACTTATTGTATGCTATGTGTATGTCATTCGGTTTGTAGCTAATCTGTCAGCCTCTCACTTGATGGCTTCACAGCACTTCACAATCGACGTGCTACTTCCCCTCTTGCTCTTTCCAAACATAATGTTGGCTTTAAGTCATGGATGCTGTGCATTAAGCCATTTGTTTTGTAGCTCTTTCTATTATCACCCCAAGGTTCTAATCCATTCTGCTACCTGCCAAAAAAGACTGTTTAGCATGTGCTTGGAAAAATTCTATCATTTTTAGCTTAGCACATATTTGCCTTTATTCTGCCAGGCATAATTATGACATACTTATTATGCATATTACACTTCTTTGGGTGTTTTTGACAAACCGTGGACCCAGTGTTTGTAAAAATAAATTGCATTTTTCTTACCATTAAAGAGAGTTATCTATATATGGCAAGTATTGAACTATGTATTAAGAAATATGTCTGGCATAAACATTTATTATTTCACTAACACTAGAACTGGTAGACCTTAAATGGTTTTTCATGGTCTTGACTTTTCAAAATATTTTTTTTTTATTCATTATATAGTAAAAAAGTAAGTAAGGTACAACTCAGCCTCTTCATGTTCCAATGTGGCTCTCAGAATCTTGCTCCATACCCAGCATCATTTAACCCATTTTTTGTGGGCCCAGGCTGAAAATTATACACTCACTCCAGAGACATAATGCATAACTCCAGCCAAAACGTTTCCTTTAGTTTTAGATTGAGGGGAAAAGGGTTATAGTCATATCTTTGCACTGCTTGGTGATATTTCCTCTCACTTCCTGTCTGACCACAAAGAAGGTAAGAAAAACATGCTCAATAGGATCACAGACAAGGAAAATAAAAACTGAAAGAAATCCTACTGTATGCCCCTGTTGTTCGCACACAAGTGAAGATACATTTCTCTAATGGGTTCAAAGGAAGGAATAAAAACTTGATATATGTTCTAACCCTTCCCTGCTCTATCCAAAGTATAAACAAAATTGTCAAGAGTTGGGCTAAAAGAAAAAGCAGTTTGAGTACCAAAGAATAGCTCAACTTGTTTCATGCAGCTCCATGCATTTTGTAGGGAGCCACTTGGTGGTTGTCTGGTGAATCTTCTTGCATGGTACTGGAAAAGCCATGCTTACAGTTTGTGGTTTTATTAAATCACAGATACATATATGAGAGAATGTTTTGGGGGTAAAATACACTTTTAAGCGCACCTATGCTGTGCCCAGACTATTGACAATAAAGATTGTACATATTCTTAAGAAACACTAAAAGAGCTGAAACAAAAACCATCCCTAGCTGCTTGTACTGTGAAGAAATTCATTCTGAAAGAGGATCGAAGATCACAACATGACTCCGTAATGGGGATTCAGTCCATTTCTAACAGCTCAGAAACACTGGCTGGTTGCTTACATTGGAAGGCTGGTCAAGACTGTTGAAATTAAAAGAAAAACAAATTTCAGTGTTTGTTGTGAAATGTAAAGATTAATTTAACCACAATTTCTGTAGCTGCAAGGGTGAATTAAGTCTTGCTTTAAAGAGCTTTTACTTCTTGTTCAGAATATGTAAATACTGTATTGTGCATAGTCTAGGCACTGGTTCACTTTAAAGTTGCCCTCCTATTTAGCTGTTTTCTTTGTCTGTGTCTGACTTTTTAGCTTGAGTCAGGGACCAGATGCCACCGGAAATCTGACCGGAGGTTTCTGCCCTGTCAGCCACAGCCTGTCAGTTTATACACAGGGCCTGTTTTACTATTGGATATGCACAGTGCTCAAAAGTCCTGAGGCCTTAAAAGTTACTTGTCACCAGTTGCCCCACCTAACCCCTACCCTGCCCCGGCCTTAACTCCGCCAGGTCAGCTGTGTGACACACATTACAGAGGCCAGCTGTGTGACGCACAGTACAGAGGCCAGTAATGTAACGCGCAGTGCAGAGGCCAGTGTGACGCGCAGTGCAGAGGTCAGTGTGACGTGCAGTGCAGAGGTCAGTGTGACACGCAGTGCAGAGGTCAGCGTGACGTGCAGTGCAGAGGTCAGCGTGACGCGCAGTGCAGAGGTCAGCATGACGCGCAGTGCAGAGGTCAGCATGACGTGCAGTGCAGAGGTCAGCATGATACGCAGTGCAGAGGTCAGCGTGACGCGCAGTGCAGAGGTCAGTGTGACGCGCAGTGCAGAGGTCAGCGGTGTAAGGAAGAAAGAAAAGGGACTTACATTGCACTTAGCTGATGGTATTCAGGTGCCCTCTTTCTCTCAGTGGTCTTGGGGCGGGGGGTTGGTACAGAGATCCTCCATGTACGGAGATAGAACTTTCTTTTGCATAACTTTCTGGCCAGGTGTCTTACTGTCTCGGCAGTCTTCCTCCCAGCCTGGCAGCTGAGGTGGGTGGAGGAAGCTGCAGAAAACAGCGGAACTGAATGTCATCGAGGGGGTGCGCTGCCGGCGGGACTAGGGATGGGACACTACCGCCAAGGCGATCGTTTGCTTCTGTTCTCTCCCTTCTCCTCCTCGGCCACTCTGTAGCTGCAGTGGCTAAGGAGGAGAAGAGAGAAGAGAAGCGAGCAATCGCTGTGGCGGTAGTGTCTCATCCCTGGTCCCACCGGCGGCGCACCCCCTCGATGACATTCCACTCGCCCCCGCGCATTTTTCACTAGCCAATTGCACGGGTGCGAGTGGAAATTTTGAGGCCTGAATATGCACATTAGATTGAGTATTAATAGTGTACAAATAAGCAAACTGTATGTTAAGAGAACGTTCGATGCTTCCATGATGTTCATGACCATGATGCTCACAGGCTTCAATTTATATACGCCAAATTTTGTAACAAGGGTTGTTAACGTAACATTAAGACAGGATTAAGTCAGGCACAAATGATGGACTGACGATGGCACAAATTTTCACACACAACCTAGCATTTGATCGTTGCGCAGTGAACGCAAATGTCATCCAGATCAACTGACCTCAATTTTGTGAATTTTTTGTTTAATTATTTTTCTAAGTTTTACACCACCTTTTTTTTAACAGTTTGTTTTATATTATACTTTTTTCAACCAGCCAGCAATAGATCACTATAGCAGGAATCTACTGCTGCAGGAAGATGCTGGACAGAGGCGTAACAGCTCTGTCCCCGGCCACTTACTTAGAGGAAGCAGTGGCGTTAACAACCGGGGGGCAGCCGGTGTGCTGGCCCCAGGCGAAAAGAAGAAGGGGGGCGCCGGCCGCCGGCCGAAAATTGCACTTTTGGCTAAATGCCGAAAGTGCCATTTTCCTGCCGTTTTGTCAGCGCAGCCGTGATTTCTTTCCTCCCCGCTGGGTGCTGCTCTTTGTCCCAGCAGGGAGGAGAGAAAGTGACAGCCGGCGGAGCGCTGCGGGAGGAGACTGCCGTGATCGGCCGGTGTCTCTCCTCCCACACCGCACAGCCGCCTATCACAGTCCGGCAGAGCGGAGGCTGGGCTTTCCTTCCTACACCGCTCGCTCAGCCTCCTGTGTCAGCATGTGTCTGTGTCAGAGAGGAGAGCAGGCCACATACACTCAGCGATCACTGATCGCTGAGTGTTTGTAGATAATTGAGGACATGTATGACATCACTGGTGATGTGACTACACTCAGTGTAAACAAAAAAAAACACAAAAGTGTTGTACACATTTGATTCTATGACCGCTTTTATAGAGCGAGTAGAAACATCGGAAGACCAAGAGCTGATTGCTTCAGCGCCTGGGATTAGTGCTGGACCTCTGCAACAAGTAAGCGGTTCTAGCACTAGTGCCAGCAGGGGCCTGCCAAAGCTGCTGAGACTGATGGTGCAGGGATGAATAGCTGCTATGATTAAGAATGCCTGTATATTAATTTGAACTGAATGTAATAAGATAAGAAAATAATTTGATTCCAAGCTTAAAAACTGTTTGTCCAGCCAAATATTTTTTTTTAGTTTTGGATAGAGTAGGAAAGAGTTAGAACCTCTGTCAGGCTTTTATTTCTATCTGTAACTCAGTTAGAGAAATTATCCTTCACCTCCTCTTCTTATGACAACAGTTTCATCAGTCAGGGAGTGAGAGGAACTCTCCAAAAGCAAAACAGACAGAGATAAAAAAAAATTCTTTAGTAAAGTAGGGGGAAAGCTAGAGGCTCCATCTGATTTTTATTTTGTGTATGCACTGCTGTTGCAGATTTTCCATTCACTAAAGCAGTTTTCAGCAGGACAGGGTAAATCGCTAACAAGACTCTGCATAGCAGTAAAATCTGAATAAGAATTCATTATAATCATTACCTATTCACAGTGCCATTTGCCTCGCAAATCTGTGTGAACATTCTTTCTGTGTGAATTGAAGCAAAAAACAGTTCTTCATATATTTTATTTTAGGTTAAATGTAATTATTATAACTATTATTATTATTATACAGGATCTATATAGCGCCAAAAGAACTGAGGGAGACAATACAATTAACAATATAATTTCAGTACAGGAGGTAGAAGGGCCCTGCTCGTGAGAGCTTACAATCTAGTCGATTCAAAGTAATCCTGCAATAGGCCACTAGAAGGAGCTGAGGAGCATAGACAACGAATAGTTTCTTCTTGAGGAATTTCTTATACTTCTCAGCTACATAATGTGGTATTTAAATGCATTACATAAGACCTGAAAAAGAAATAAGAGTGTTCATTTTTTTGCCTCTGTTTGCATAGAACAAATGTTCACAGAAATTCGCAGGGTGAATGTCTCTTGTGAATTGTTTAAAAATAAACTAAGAGGGTTATTCACTAAGCTGCCGAAGGCAGCCGAGTGAATAACTGAGCCGGAGTGAACTGAGCCGAACGGCTGATTTCAGTTGTACATCAGCTAAAACCAGCCGTACTTCAGCTGGCTTCAGGGGGAAAAAAAGGTGGGGTCCCCCCTAAAATTCCTATGGCAGGATCCTTCGGCTCTTTAGTGAATAATTCTCTAAATGTAACTGTATTTCTAGAAAAGACAGACAAATATTTATGGGAGGAATTTAAACACTTTAAATACAATTCATGTCCTTATCTAGCTGTTTTAACATGAATTCTACAAACACAAAAGGAGTTTGTTGGAGAAAAAAAAAGTAGTATTTGGCTTCCTAAAGATATTTTGGAACAGATGGTCCCTTTAACACAGACAGACTCTAAGAGCATGTGTATTATTTTTGGATAAAGTCCTTTTATGAAGTATGCTTAATCTTATTTAACTATATGTGATGATTTAGTTTAGAAACCTACCAACATGTATATTTAATAAATTATAGTTGTTGATGATGTTGGACTTTAAAGTGTCAGTAAATGCAAGAGCTTTTATTGCATGAGAGACTCCTAAAGAACATTCTCATATTATGTGTGTTTAGTTTTCTGTAAAAGCATTGCAGTACGTAGAAAATATCTGGTGATCCTGAGAGTTAGCTCGGTTCCCTTGTTCCTGGTGGCCATGCTCTGCAGGTTCATCTCCTCTTTGCAGCGTTGCCACTTGTGTACAAATGCTCTATTTACTTTTCTCATCTGTACTTTGTTCTCCTCCTGTCCCCAATACCTAAATTACAAGCAGGAATGCCTGTCAGGGTGGGTGTAGCTTGCTGATTGACAGCCGATCCTCCAGCGTGCCTTTCTGTTATAATAGGGACTACTGCATTTTCAACTAAGAAAGCCACACCTTCATCACTTTTTTCTTAAATTTCAAAAAGCTTTTTTGCTACTTGAGGCTACTTGCAAGCCAAGGCAAATTGAAATAAAAAAAATGCAGGTGCATTGAAGAAGAGCGGGCCCAATTTATTCAGCACCGAGGGGTTGGTAAGTGAGCTGAATGACCCCCTGGAGCAGTATCTTTATGACAGCGCTTTTAAAACACTGCACCGCCAAGGCAGAAGACTGATATAAACTGTAGTGATGCCACCAAGACATGTGAAGGTCTACGATTTAGCTTCGCCCACAGACCAGGGCTGTGCAGTATGGAGAAGAAGGGACTCATCACGTGACCCCTGATAAATAACCTAAAAGAAAGGTTTATCATTTTTTGCAAAGATTGGTTATTGGTAGTCTCTCCAACTTATATGCCTAGAGGCAGTGGCGGACCTAAGGAACAAAGGGCCCTGGTGCAAGATTTTGTTTTTGCCCCCCCCCAAAAAAAAACCCCCACAAACACAGCGCTCTCTTCCCGCAGTTACGCTGCGCTTGTCGGTGGATCGGATCAGGTGAGTATTAAAAAAAAAAAAATGTTTTCTTTTATGCTCCCGAGACATTTAAAAATGTCCCGGGAGCATAAAATAATAAAACATTTTAAAATGTCCCGGGATTTTATTTAAAAAATTTAGCCTTACCTTAGCCTGGTGGTCAGTGGGACCCCTGGACCCTGGTTGTGGGGAGTCTGTTGTGGCTGCAGCTGCTCCATCCCTCTGCCGGCTTTCTGCCATCTGCACATCTGACACTCCCGGCCAGTGGCGTAGCGAGGGGGGGGGGGCGCAGGGTGCACTGACCGTGCGGCCGTCACCGCAGCTCCCTGTCTGCCAGGCCGCATCAGATCCGGCTCTCTAATCGGCTGCAGCTCACTCCTCAAGTGGGTCCTCTGGAGGCCCCTGCGGGCGACCCTGTACAGTGCCTGTTTAGAGGGCCGTGTCTGCCTGAGACTGGGGGCGCAGAGACTGCGGGCCGGCCGGCCGCTGGATACCGATCCGGTGCTATACGGCGACCGGCAACTGAGGCTGAGGCCCCGTGGCGGCCGCACCAGCTGCACCGGTGGTAGTTCCGCCACTGCCTAGAGGGATAAAGATGGGTTTACATACATTCTAATACACAGTAATCAGCTGTATACGTGATGCAGCTAGAAATTGACAGTGATCAAGGTTTATTGTTTGCAAATAATATAGAGAAACAAATGTGCTTCTTATGTTTCGTGTGGGTAAGTTGGTGTTTTCTAAAGAGTACCAAAGGGTTTATGGATGGTTCATAACTTCTTGGTGGCTTCATTTCCAGTGAAGCAGCTAAGAAAAGCTAAGAAAGCAATTCAAACACCTGTTATGGCTACTTGGCCTGATCTTCTTGTTGTATTTATAGTGTCCCAAATATTGCCAAGTTCTTGTGACTCAGAAATGCTTTCTAATGTACAGACTCCATTGTAGATATGAAAATGGTAATTGTCACTTTCTCTGTGTGTGTGTGTCCGTATGTATGCTGTGTGTAACTGTGTGATTATGATGTGTATGACCGTGTGTTTATGAAAGTTGAATCAAAAGTAGAGCTATTGCTCATATGAACTGGATTCACTTTCCCAAAATAAGTAAAAGGGGAAGATTTACTAAGACACATAGGTTGTTCACTTTGCAAGGGAATTTGCACTTACCTAAGTGAATGTGGTGAAAATCCACTTTGCAAAGAATACCCAATCATGAGCTTTAAAAAAAAAAAAAAAAAGTATTTAGCTTGCCCATGATTGGATCATGGAAGCCAGCAGAGCTTCACCTCATTCACTAAGTTAAACCATAATTCCACTTTCCTAGGTGAATTTGGGAAAATGGCATTACCCCCACCAATCTGCCCCCAGCTGCTCTTACCTTGGAGTGAACGCTCCTTCCCCTCTGCGGCTGACGGTATAGATTCGTACATGGTACACAACAGCACAACCCTGCGCTCTGTATTTTCAATTCCGCTTGCAAATGGCGATCACTCAGTGGTCAGCAAGAAGAAGCACCAGAAGCAAGAAGAAGTGCTTTTTATTGGTCAGTGCAGTTAAAAGCTATTCTAACTGGTCAGCGAAGTCAGAAGTTTTGACTAATGAGTTCTCACTATTTGTGAGCAGAATTTAAAATACCAGGGCTGCGTTGCAGTGTATGATGTAAAAACAGTGCACTGCCAGCTGCGGAGGGGAATGAGTGTTCACTCCAAGGTAAGAGTAGCGGGAGTTGAGAGGGGGCAGATTGGTAGGGTGTAATCCCATTTTCCAAAATTTGCCTGGGAAAGTTGAATTGCCCTTAAAGCGAAAATTCCTTCACAAAGTGAAAATTCCATTGCAGTCTATTAGCCCTTAGTGGACCTTTGTCTCTACAGGCAATTCTGAGAAAGAAAGTAATTCATAATTGTATTGTAACTCAACTGAGCTAATACACACACCTTCATCAAATGCGCATTATAGATTATATTGGGAAAGAATGTGAAAGGGTTAGAGCCTCTGCCATGATTATGATTGTTGTCCCCCTCTTGGTAGATTCTCCCCTCTGTTTGGCACTGTAACAAAAAGTGATGGGAAATCCAAAATGTATGGTTGTTACTGGAAGAGGTGAGGGGAAATCTTACAATAGGGACATCTGTTCCAGTGAAGACTTTTTCTTTCTGCTTTTTCTTTGGGACAGAAGGTGAAGGAAAATCTCCCCAACAGCATGCACACAGCATGCTGCCTTTTGTGAATGGGCAAGCTCTGGTGTCTATGAAAGTTGCAGTGCTCATGTCAAGAGAGAGCTGTAATATTAAGAAAAACTAAAACTCTTTTACAGATATTTGAAATTTGATGGACAAAAAGCATGAAAGAGCTGTATGCAGCTTGGAATAAATGGATTAATAATATTAAGCTGTATCTGATCTATACACTAGCGCTTCGGAATGTGCAATCGGCTAAAGGAATGATTTTCATGACTACACCCACTGTCCTAAAATGAGGAATTACCCTCTTATTTTTAGGATATGTGATGGAATGAGATTTGTGAATATCCCTCTATCCCAAGAAGGCTCTTCTGTGCAACGCACTGATTTGGTTGGCAGGCTTTTTTAAATTCTTTAGTCTCTTCCCACCATAACCTTCGTGTAATACAGCTCTTTGAAGAAAGCTGGCAAAAAATTACTTTACACGCAAGGTAAAGACATACTAGCAACAGGGAAGCTAATTAAATCAGGAAGCCAGGTCCCTAGTAACTAAGGGGGTTATTCACAAAGCTGCCGAAGTCAGGCGAGTGAATAACCCAGCCGTAGTGAAGTGAGCCAAACGCTGTTCGGCTATTCACTTCAGTCTTGTACGGCTGATTTCAGCCGCACATCGGCTAAAATCAGCCGTACATTGGCTGCCTTCGGTCAGCTGAACATGCTCTGCATGTTCGGTTGAGCCGAAGTGCAGAAGGAGTTCGACTCATCTGGATCAGCTGAGCCATAGGGGCCGAACGGCAGTAAGTAAATAGCCAAATGCAGCCGAGCGGCATTTGGCTCAACTATTCTGCTCAGTACCTCCGGGGTACCGAGGAGAATAAAAAATAAGTGAAAAGAATGAAAAAAAAAATTGAAAAATAATGTACATTTTTTTTAAAAATAGGAAAATTAAAAAAGAAAGAAAGAAAAGAAAAAATAATAAAAAAAATAACGCTGCACGCTGAACTTAACGCATGCGATGGACTCCCACTGCATAATGAAGCATCTGACAGATGCCGGCAAAAGAAAAACAATTTGGTGGAGCTAGCAGTGACAGCTAACTCCGCCCAACTATTGGCCAGCACCTGCCAAAGTCTTCTAGCAGGTCCCAGCCAATGAACAACTGGGCGGAGCTGGCCGTGATGTCACGTCCGGCCCCACCCAGTTGTTATTGTTTAATATCAGATCAGCGTCCTAGGGTCATTTGGGATGCTGATCTGTCATTACAACTGGGCGGAGCCAGCCATAAGATCACGGCTGGCTCCGCCCAGCTGTCAATTGCGTGGAGATCAGTCGGCTTCAGCCGACCTTTCTCCATGCTTCAGCTGTCACTTCGGCTCAGTCAAGCCAAACCATATGCCTTTGGCTCGGCTGAGCCTCTCGGCTGCCTTCAGCTGCTGTACGGGCTATTGTGAATAGTCCGTACAGCAGCCCTTCGGTTTGACTTCACTTTAATCCATTTAAAGAAATAGAAAGCCTCCTCTATACTTATTACCGCTTATAAGCTTGTTCTTTATTAATACATAATTGTACTTGAAGTGACACTAAACTCCAGAGTTAAATCTTAAAAATATATTTAAATATCTTAACTATTAACAATAGTGGACATTATTTGTCCATCGCTCGGCTGTAGATCCTCAAATTATCTCTGAATTGGTGCTGACACTGTCCTTCCTTCTGGAGGGTGGCTACTTTTGTTCCCCATGGTCCTTGTGTATGTTGTAAAGTAGCCACTGCTCCAAGCTCACTCCCATGATAGACTACAATCTCAATATAATTAAGTAAACTAAACATGACAGCGTAGGACATCGCAGCTTGGAGCAGTGACTACTCTACAACACTACTATCTACCTTGGTCTCACCTGAACAGGTGCTTCACTGTCTCAAAACTAGTAGATAGCAAGAACTCAAAGTATGGCTTACCCTATCAGAAGTATCTCATACAGCTGTCAAACCTGAGGACCAAACATTTTAAGGTCTCTAAACTGGAACTGGTTGCCTATTGCCAGGCTATGCAAAATGCTGAAGATAATATTACATTCTGGCTGTAAATTTGTTTTGAAAATATAATGCATCGAATATAACGAACGCATCTTGTGGCATAGTAAAGGAAATGGTGTGATTATCCTAATGTTTCTAATGTGTCGGCTATCATGTAGCTTAAATTAGCAGCATCTTGAATGAAAATATAATATTTTGCCATGCAATTATTCTATTTATTTAGTGCTGATGAAGATAATAATGTCAGGAAGCTGATGATAGTGATCTGTTTTCTCTCACGCAGGAAGATATTTTACATTTATCATGGATCCAACCCAATTCCAGTATGTCATTCGAAATGGCAAGAAACTTGACTTCCACGAGTTCTCCAACGAAATGGCATCCAGGACGTTCAACTACCCACGCCTGTCAGAATCAAAGTTCCCGCAGCTTCAGGACGGCATGAACAAAATCTATAAAATCATGCAGGGTAAGCCTTTGGACAAACTCACTGACAGCATGATGATAAATCTCCAACGTGTATTCAAATGGAAATTCTCACAAGCAACAGATTGGAAAACAGAAAATATGTACCAGTTCTGCTGCTCTATCATGTTTGAAGCCAGTTTTATGACACTCTATGGAAGAGATCCTGTTGCAGATGGTCGTAATGTTATTAGTGAAATGAGAGAAAAATTTACAAAGTTCGATGCCAAGTTCCCCTATCTTGTCGTAAACGTACCAATTGCGTTGCTAGGAGATACCAAGTCTATTCGGGAAGAACTCATACGTTTTTTTATGCCTCATAAGATGGACGCCAGGCATGACCTGGCCGAAGTAATACAAGCCCGGAAAGACATTCTGGAAAATTATGATATGCTATGTGATTATGACAAAGCAGGTAAGCTTTAAAGGGGTTCCTTTTTCTCCTAATTTCTGGCAAATAATTTACAGTAGACCTTTGAAATAAAAAAATCAAAATTGCGACCTTGAAATGTTATATGCTTCTTTTAATTGGCTATGGATAAAATGTTTTACTCTCAAACAACCATCTATAATTTTTTTTTTTTTGCTGAGGTGGTAAAACAAGATACTTAATAGTGGTAATAAGAAAGAGATTATAACAGGGTTGCCTATACCCCTCCTTACTATATTCTCTCCCCCTTCCTGCGGACATTATATTTTAAACTATTCTCATTAAGCAGAAAATTAGACTTCAGAAGCCTATTGGTCCTCATTAGCATTCACTGATCCTTGGCTGGGTCTGTGTCCTAACATCTTTTAATTAGCACACTGCAAATCTAATCAGTGTAATAAATGCTATTAATCTTCCTTTTCCCTTATTTTCTCGCAGCCCATCATTTTGCCTTCCTTTGGGCCTCTGTGGGGAACACGATTCCGGCTGCATTCTGGGCCATGTACTACCTGGTGAGGCACCCAGAAGCCCTTGCATCAGTGCGTGACGAAATTGACCATTTGCTGCAGTCAACAGGTCAGAAGAGGGGGCCAGAGTGTGACATCCATATCACCAGAGAACAGTTGGACAGCCTGGTTTTGCTGGGTAATTTATTTCCCTTTTTTTTTTTTATCTGCATTAAACCGAGTAGCAGAAAACTCTGCTTATCACACATTTCTGTTTACTGAGAAGGTAGATGACACAGCTGCTTAATTGATGTGATAATACCCATTTACATCATTTATAAATTACGTAGTTTGTATCCACAGCTACTTTACTTGCATGTAAACATTACAAATAATGGTACAAGAAAAAATGGCTCAATATGAATTTAACAATATTTAACAGTGGTTAAAAACTAAAATATGATTATTGACTGGCTTGATTCTAAGCATCTGCTCAGGAATCATACGGGCACTGTAGATATTAATGGTTATTTTCAGGGGTTATTTGCAAGGTATTAGCAATAAAGATAACACATAAAAAGGAGCAGTGACAGAACAGATGACAGGAAACAATACCGGCGCCTTCACGTGCAATATCGGCCAGTTGCAATGGTAACGAACACACTAAAGAGGCAGCTCCCACAGGTCAAAGGACCTTCAATCTGAGAGACAAAAAGGAGCGCCTCCATAGTGTAAAACTAATTTTAATGATAAAAACGCACAACTGTATGGTACTTACAAAAAGTCAGTAGTAAAAAGGTATGTAGAGAACAATGGGATGTCAAATCATCTAGCAATGGAATGCATTGCTAGATTTCAATTTGCAATAGCCAATAGTAAACTAGCACTGCACCCGCCCTCTGCTGCAGTTCTCCATCAGGTCGATCAGCAGAGTGCGGGTACAATGCTTGCTTACTATTGGCTATTGCAAATTGAAATAGCCAATAGGAATCTAGCAATGCATTCTTATGGGCAAAAAATAATGTATTTATTTTTTCTATTCTGACACGGCTCCGTGTCAGAATAAAGAAAAAAAAAGAAAAAGCAGTGTTTCTCTCGTGGGCGGCCGGGAGCGGGAGACTCACAGAGCGCCCGGGAGAGGTTATTTTTTCTTGTTTTTTTTACGGCAGCAGAACCGCCGGCTTCACGTGAAGCCACCCAATGTACGGCTGATTTCAGCCGATATATATGGCTGAAATCAGCCGTACCAGCCTGAAGTGAATAGCCGAACAGCGTTCGGCTCACTTCGCTTCAGGTCGATCTTTCACTCGGCTGCCTACGGCAGCTTAGTGAATAGACCACTTTGTCTTGATATCTATCCATCAATGACCTCTGGTTACGAAAATGTTTTCACTTGCTCCTGAAGAGTCCAAAACACACAAAACCATCAGTTTGTCTTTGGCAAAAAAAAAAAAAGGAATGCTCACCATCCGCACCAGGGTCCTTGTGTCTGGTAAATCCTACACTAGCACAAAAAGTAATGTACATCAGAAGCCACATAATCAGAAAAAAGAAGCCCCATGAGACACTAGAGTGTTGCATAAAGTCGAGAGCCCCTGACACTGCACCGTATATGGGGTGCTGCCGCTAATCATTAAAAATGGAGAGAATGAATTTGGTGTTGTGCGGTAATGTTAATTTATTTTAAATGCTGGTTGTGAAGTGCTGTAGATCCAAGCACGCTTTCAAATATAAATGGTTGCTGAGATTTATTGCATTATATTCCTCTTTGCACCACCTTATTATGGTGTAACATAGTATATATGTTTGTTTTCCACTCTCTTCATTTCATCTAATGAGTGATTCCGCAGACATGGACAACAAAGACTAAAGAGATGGGACAGAAATATGTGGAAAATTAAAGCGGACATCCCCTTCAGTAGAACAGACTTTTTTTTTTGGCTTGGTTTGTTTGTGTACATCACATGGTTGTGTACAAACATCAAATGTTCTCTCATTTCTCATTACATAGTTGTACTATAACTTTCATATGCTGAGGCAGTTGTAATTATCTACTGCCCTGTCAGTTGTGTGCTATTGACACAATGTGGAACCCGTACCATCCAGCATTTTTTCTCTACATGTAGTAATTTCAGCCCAACCATTTTTATTTTTATCGTGGAGAAATGGTAGTTTGTGGCTAAATTATGCTGTTTATACCAATGTTGATTAATTTATATGGCAATTGAACAGTGGTTTCTAAGATTATTCCACCAGCAATGGGCAAAAATTGGATAGGGTATGGAAGGCCAGCTATGAGGACATGTTTATATATATCAAAATACACGCTAAAGTGTAAAGATTAGGTATAAAAATCCAGTAAACAAAATGTTTCCTAAAATATACATACATCACTTTGTTCCATTTTAAGTTTGCTTCTCTTACCTCATTAAACCTCATGACTTGGAATGAATTATGTGATGAAACATCTCTTATTCTCTCCTAATAAGCTAAAATTCAAGATGACATATATTTAACAACATATTAACTTCCATTCAAGTGTACAAACCCTTGCTGCTTTGCAACTGTATGTTACTTTATACCATATCTGAGTCTTGATTTTCATTAGCAGTTTAGGCAACATCAACCATTAACAGAAAAATTCAGGATAATGGGTGAGCATGCAGTCTGTGCTTATAGGATAATTAATTGTAGGCTATATTTATAAACTAATTGCAAGAAAAATCAACACGCAATTGGTTTGGCATTTTTGCTGGTTGTCTTCACTACTGTGCTTGTTCAGTAAAGCAGGACAAAGTGTAGTAATGATATGCAGTGACATATAGTAACTAATCAGAATTCATCTGTCTCCTGTCATCTGACTCCTTTAAATTGGTACCTGATTGTAACAATAACCTAACTGCTTTACTGAATAAACACAAATGGCACATAAGAGGTGCAAGTAGTGACAAAAGCTGAAACATTTATACTATACGTTAGTGTGGTCATTCTCAGGGCCATGACACCAGTGGGAACCTCACCACTACTAGGCTGGCTTGGCTGCTATACTATAATATCAAAGGACACACACTTGCCTAATTCATTGTAGGTAGAGGTAAGGGAAGGTTTACAGTCATCAAGTACTAAGCAGTTCCTCCACACCTGGAATGTAACTCTCCAATGGACATTTAGGCAGGTAGTAAGAGTTTTAGCATTGACTATCCTTCTCGTGACTCTCCTCTCTGTGGTGTATTGATTTGGTGATCAGCTAAGCCTATGAGAAGAGCTAACAATATAAACTAAATCCATATTAGATAACGACACCATAATCTGTTAGCACCTTTTTTTCATTATTTAGCCCTACAGCACTATCTGACGCTCCTAACTTCCATATAGTGGCATATATATATACATCTCCTGCTCTCATCTCAAAATACAAAGTCCTGTGCCTGAGTGACCTATCAGCAGTTCCCGGTATTACAACATGAAAGGGGGGTTTTGTCTGAAGCTTTTGCAAATACTATCTTTAAGAAAGATAGTATTTGCAAAAGCTTTAGACAAGATAGGTTCTTCTGGGGCTTCAGCAGCTGTCTGCTGTAGCACATTTTTCATTTTTTTCACAGGTTCACTTTAATCCATTTAAAGAAATAGAAAGTCTCCTCTATACTTATTACCCATTATAAAAGCCTGTTCTTTATTAAAACATAATTCTACTTGAAGTGACACTAAACTCAGGAGTTAAATCTTAAAAATATATTTAAATAACTTAACTAATAACAATACTGGACATTATTTGTCCATCGCCTCCTCAAATGATCTCTGAATTGGTGCAGACATTGTCCTTCCTTCGGGAGGGTGGCTGTTTTTGTTCCCCATGGTCCCTGTGTGTGTTGTAAAGTAACCACCACTCCAAGCTCACTCCCATGATGGACTACAATCTCAATAAAATTAAGCAAACTAAACATGACATTGTAGTACATTGCAGCGTGGTGCGTTGACTACTTTACAACACACACACAGGGACCATGGGGAATAAAAGTAGCCACCCTCGAGAAGGAAGGACAGTGTCAGCACCAATTCAGAGATAATTTGAGGATCTACAGCTTAATGATGCACAAATAATTATTAATACAAAATCACCTGCACCCCATACAGCATACAGACCTTAATGGAAGGTTGGTGCTTGAAGTGATGACATGGATGGGGCCGTGTCAGATACAGTCCATAATAGAAGTCACCAGCACTCGATGATATGTGCAAGAAGTAAAGCATTTTTTATTAAATTGTCACATGCATCATACAGCCAACGTTTCGGGGCCACGCAGGGTCCCTTCTTTTGGGGCGACATAGTGACGTCACTATGTCGCCCAGAAGAAGGGACCCTGCGTGGCCGCTGACATAGGGACCCTGACATAGGGACCCTGACATAGTGACGTCACTTTGTACACATTTGTACACATCACTTTGTACACATTTTCTAAAGGTGTGTGATATACGTTGCTGGCTAAGAGCTGTTTTGATATAAATACTTGTATTAATAAACAATAAGCTTCTATGCTGAGTTCGGTAACTAATAAAAAAAGTGTAGTCTTAATTTTGTTCAACTGATCACTAAATACAGCAACTGGAAGGTAAACACTATCAGTTTTGTGTTGGTTGTTTTTTGCTTTTTTGTTTTTGATACCCGGGATTTCAATATTACATGCTGCTAAACGCCATGGAATGGGACATTATACATGACCAGACAAAAAGGAATTCATGTACATGCTGCTGGTTAGTAGGGTAACAGGCAGTGCAAGAATAATGCGTATACTGTATAACATTATATTCTTGTTCAAAGTGATTCCCCAAATCTCAGTACAAGGCAGGTTATTTTCCATTTGGGGTTGGTTTCATCATTTAATAGCATTATCTGGTAGCATTACCACCATGGCCTTGCAGTGTATTGTCAATATACTGGATAACACATACTGTAGGTAGCTTTTACACTTCCTTATAATGGACATATAAACCTTTGAAATATTGTCTCTTTTCTGTCCGATTGCTTGTTGGATTCTGCCTCTACTTCCCACCTCTTTGTGTATAGGATGTTTTCATTACTGCTGTTCATTTGACCATGTGTGAAAGATGGCAGATCTTCTAAATACAAAGTATGCTTTAAACAATCTGTGTTGTACTATTTGTTTATTTTCAGCAGTGCTACGTCACTGAGTAGTAGAGATGTAATTAATTAGATTGTTATCCTACAAGTGTTTTCATGATTCAGCATGATTCATTTTATGAGTAAGACCTGGCTATTACAGTATGATATTACAAACCAGGAATGCTGGTTCTATTTATTCTGGGCATGTTTCATAGACTTCCTCTGTTTTTGCATAACTGGGAAAAATTAAATCACTTTAAACAAGTTTTTTTGGTAAGGTATTCACTGCTGACAAATGAGAACAAAGAATGAAGCACGTTTATCATTTCCATGATTTAATGTAGATATGCAAATTTACATGTAGAAACTGGGTCTAAGCCAAAGATGCACAACCTGTTGATTGAAACTCTAGACTGGAATCCTCAATTTTTTTTAAATAAAATATTAACTACATCATTCATTCTATGAGGTTTTCATAGGAACAAAACCTGAAAGGTTTCTTAATTCAGAATTCTCAGAATCCCAGAAGAGGTCAGAAGTTCTATAGCTTCTGAGTAATCTGGTGAAACAGGAGGTTTAAGCTTAAGCTTAAGATAACCATTGCCAACTTTGACAATTGCATAGTGGTTGGAAGTATTCTTTAGAATGGTGGTGATGGCACAGAGGTCACATCCCTGATCTTCTTCTTCCTGCTGGGAACATACAAAAAAATAATTACTAGTTTACCACTTCCACACTCAAAATATGTATTTTTAGCAAGATGGGTTAAACTTGAAATGCATTTATTAATAAAAGACCAAGATTCTCTAAATTATCATAAAGTCTCTCCAACTAGAATCATCCATTTCTCTGTACAACTACAATCACTGGCCTTTGCTTGCACTGTAAACACCAGTCAACCAGCTTTCTCCTTCCTGTCATCACATGAACTAATTGGCTCCTTGCACTGCTTCTTCCTTTAACACTCCAGTTCTGCTGACAGGGACTGCAAGAGGCTAATACTAAGTTAAATTTGGGCACTTACACTGCATGTATTTAAAAAAATAAATGCAATGATGCAGTGGCGGAACTACTGCAGGTGCAGACGCACCAGGGCCTAGGCCTGGGGGGGCCCAGCACAGTCCCAGCACCGAATCGGTACCCAGCGGCGAGCGGGCCCCCCATCTCTGCGCAGAGAGTGTCGGATCATCCGTTCATCCGACACTCCTGGCGCAGAGATGGGGGGGAGGCAG
>NW_017307675.1:287498-304020 GCF_000935625.1 Nanorana parkeri | reverse complement strand
GCCGGCTGAGATAGTATGGGGCCCGCCGGCCGCTGTGAGGAGGGAGCCGCGGAACAAGGAGGCACTGAAGACAGCCCTGCAGGCACATCATGGGGCCTCGGACGGCAGTGAGGACCCAGCAAACAGAAAACACATAGGAAACAGGTGAAGACAGAAGACCTGCCAGAAGAGGTAAGGGTAAATAATTCATTAAAATAATTATTATTTGTAGCCTAATGTTGTATAAAGTACTGTTGCAGCAATGCACAATGGCACCCTCTATAGAGGACTACAAATCTCAGCAGTACTTTATACAGAAATGCTATTGTTATATAAAGTATTGTTGGGATGTGTAGTCCTCTATAGCCTGTGGCATTCTGCATTGCTGTAAATATTAGGGATGCACCGATATATCGGCCGCCAAAAGATATCGGCTGGAAATGGCACTTTTGGCTAAACGCTGAAAGTGCAATTTTTCTGCTGATGCAGCAGCGCATCCCTGCTTTCTTTCCTCCCCACTGGGCGCTGCTCTGTGTCCCAGCGGGGAGGAGAGAAAGTAACAGCCGGCCGAGCGCTGCGGGAGGAGAGCGCTGTGTTTTGTGTTTTTTTCTTTTTTGGGGGGGGCTCAAAAAAAAAAATCTTGCACCAGGGCCCTTTGTTCCTTAGGTCCGCCACTGTAATGATGTCTTCATGATTACAGAGCTGGACTGAAAATTATAGCAGAGCAGAGCCAATAGGACATGATGTTTCAACCCCTATGGTAAGTCAGCACTCTTAATTTGAAATGGTGTTGTGAAAAGGGGGGCACCCTCCATCTTTGATGTTTAATTGATGAAAACACTACGTCTCTACAGGGCTTAACGGCATCCCAGGTACATCCCCCTCACTTCCATACCCTCCTGTCTTATCCTGTAGGCCAGTTGTTGTGTTTCCTTTTAATCCAAATCCAGTTGCTGCTTTTTTCTACTGCATTTGATAAGAAATGGTTCCTCAGAAGGCTGGTTGTAGATGAAGCAATGAAACCCCCGCATTCCAAAACTGCAGGAAAAATCTTGATCTTTCAGCCATTCTGAGCAGCTACAGCTGTCAATTTCAAGTACTTGGTCATGTTTTTCTCACAGGCTTCAACACACAACCATTCTCCAATCCTAAGCATTCTGCAGGACACTTGTTTCATTTGACTTTATCTAATTCTACTTGATCCTATTTGATCATACAAGTCATGTCATAGTGGGTAGCCCCACTGCAAGAGTTAAGAATACTTATACCCAGAGTTCTCCTTTAAGCATCATAGAAGTCCAAGCCACTCTTTCACATACTGTATGTGCTCATTAGTATTTTCAGCTTTTTCACTTTTTGGATGGAGATTTCATACACTGGGAGCATGCCAGACTAAAAGAACCACATCTTTAGTTTTCCTGGCAGCAAGCTTTTGTTGATCTACATACCTGATAATATTATTTTTAAATTGTTTACATTCTTTGATGTCTTTAAACTTTTGCATCATACCATTGGCCCAAGATCCTAACTGGCATTTCTAAGACAGTTGGAACAGGTGTTCTGTCGAAACAGAACCTTTGTTTTTTAACTTGATCTTTAACAATGGTGATGCTTCTGCACTTACTGGGTTTAATCTTACTCCTACCTCACATGATGTTTTAATGCAGGGGACAGGTGTAGTCAGTGTTGTTATATGATCCATATATGCTTGTGTCTACAGCACTCTTTCGAATTCCATGTCTATGACAGTCTTTAGAATTCCATGGTACATCCACATGACAACTGTCGGTGCACACCCCAGATTCATGTACCTTTTAGCAACAGGTGCATACATTTGGGGCAAACACTAACATTTTAAGTGCAGATGTGCACTAAGGCCAGATTGCCATTGCCAGACACTCCCTCCTCAGTGCAGCTCATCACCTCCCACAACCACTGCACCTGCAGTGGTGACGTGACCAATGAGTTATACTAGTGGGTGGGCGGAGCCCGATGTGGAAGCTGAGGAACTAGTTCCCGTTCAGGTCTTTTCCCCTGGTGATTGACAGCAGACAGTGGAAAGATTCCATAGCCAATAGACAGCCTGCTATTGGCTATGGAATCTGGCTACTGCCTGCTGTCAATCACCAACAGAGTGAACCTGATGGGGAACTAGTCCCTTGGCATCCTCATCAGGCTCCGCCAACCGTCAGTGCCACTGGTTGTTAAGGATGCTGTTGTGCTATTAAGAACTATCTGAATCTGTCTCAAGTGTTGGTAAAGCTACCAAAACTAGTGAAGGGTTCTTTTGAATTTGCTGCAGGACCTTTTAAAGGTCCATACTGCAAGTAAAGTGGTTTATTTCCTTCTGTCTAAGCAGTCTGAATTGTATGTCCCATCAAAAGTATCTTAGGTGGATACTCTGGATTCAGACACAATGAGAGCACAAACCAAATGCTCCACTTGCTGATACCCCTGTCTGCTATCAAACACATACAAGTATTCCATATTTCTTCCTGCAGCACATGTGTATGTTTACATGAAAATATCTGTGTCAAATATTCATGATGTAGAACGCAGCAGCTGAAAATCTTATAACGATATATATACGTGTGGACTTGCAAGCCTGGTTTAAAAATATCAGAGTATTTGAAACATATTTACTCTGACAAAACGGAGTAAATTTGCACCAGTTTCCCACTTTTGAAAAGTGTTGGATTTTTAGGGCAGAAAGTGAGGAAGCACCTTTTATAAAATGGAAATTCAAGCCACATGGGACATTGATTTTAGTTGCCAACATTCTAAAAAGAATGTATCCCCTTTTTTCTCATACCCCATAAACATTGTCAGATATTTAATAAGTCAATAAATTACATTGATTACCCATAGAAACTAATTATAGTTACCTAATCTGTAATCCAATTAAATGACAGATGACTTCCAATCAGTTGCTGAGGGCAACAGCATTCACTGCTTGCATTATTTTACTGAATAGCGTGTTTGTGTGTAATTAATTAATAGTATGTAAAATATTTCTAGGTAATTTTATTTTTTAGAACTATATATTGTAACAATTTTGAATGAATGAATTTTAACAGTTGCAATGGTAACTATTCCATCTTTTCAGCTAAGAATTTTTAAAGAGCCTATCCCTAGAAACCCATTTAAAATAACCCAGTGGACAAGCTGACAACCAGTATAATTTTCAAAGAAAGCCACCAATAGCAGCCTTCATTGTTTCCTCACTTCAGGTTTCCATTAAAGCAGATATAAACCTTACTGAATGTATCATACGTAATTGCCATTTTTAAATAAAATACTTGTTTAGACCTTTTTTATCTTTTGGTGAACCTTGGGGGTTACTGATCTTGTGCAGCATCTCTGTAGCCATTTCCTATCTACATACATGCACTCCAATGATGACTGTATGGCTTTTCTCAGAATGGGTTTTCTGCTAGTGACAACTGTAGATTATGCCTGCGAAGTGCGTGCTGAAACAGCCACTTGTAATCTTCCATGAAAGCCACGGTTACAAGGTGACAATGCAGACAGGGAAAGACAGTTCAGGAAATACATGAACAGGACCTGTCATGTCAAAACTACCAGGTATTATTTTAATTAAAGCTACAGATTTGTAGAAATTCACATTTGAAAAGACACTAACAGGGTTATTCACAAAAGGGTGAAGAGTTTCTAGAAGGAAGGAGAAGTGAACAATCTAGGACAGCATAGATGAACTGGAAAGTGAGCTGAATTGGATCGTTTTTCCAAATCAGCTATTTTGTCCTAGATTGTTCACTTCTCCTGTCTTCTCCAAACCCTTCACCCTTTTGTGAATAACCTTCTAACATGTTAAAACTTATATGAGAGTTTAGAGATTGGGTTTGGGTTTACATACATTTTGTCTTAGTAAGCAATAGATTCTTCTGAGAGAACTTCAGAGCAAGAACCATCTAAGATGCTGTCCAAACATATACAGCAAGATAGTATAGGATGCTCTATAAACCAATATAGTAAAATGAGTTCTATAATATTAAATAGAATGCTTACATATACTTTAACAAAAGTCCTTGGAGCCTCAAAAGAAATATCTCTTCACTGCCTTTATAAGTTATATAAGTCACCAGAGCGATGCGTTTCACCATCTCTGCATTGCCATCATACTCTGAGCAGAACTTCTGATTCTAACTAGTTTCATCAATTCTTTTTGTTTACATCATAAACTCAGTTCAGCTCAAACTCATGACAGGTTAAACTGCAACAAGACAATAGCACAATTTCTAAAACTTGCAATGTTTTACATAGTTTATTGTGAACAGGCCTTCCTTAAAGCTGGACTTCAGGTATGATCTTCATACAGAAACTTACATTGGTCCAGCTTGGCTCAATGTAAGTAGCCATATCTGATCTCCAAAGGACTGCTGGGGTCACTGAAAATCACAATAGCAGTGTGTGTTACATGCAGTCATAGTGGTGTCTTCCGGCTGTGACTACGTCCTCAACAGCATCCTCTCAGCAAACTGCACAGGGAATCAATTGCTGGGCACTTCTACCAATCAGAGAGCACCTTGTATTTTTTTTGTTTTAAATGATTGAAAGGTGCTCTCTGGGTGGGGTGGAGATTGTGACACAATCTGCCCTCATCTCCACCTTGTCCAATCAGTGAATGCCTTGTATTCATTGAAATAAAATACAATGCTCTCTTGTTATATGTACGAGTATACAATACAAGTTCTCTGAATGGTGGCAGTAAAGAAGTGAATGACTCCCTGTGCTCAGGGTGCAGGAGGAAGTTACTGGAGCCACAGCTGGAAGAGACCAGCTATCACTCTATGTAGCATGGACTGTTAGGGTGATTTTCAGCATTCCCAATGACCCTCCAAATTTTAGATATGGATACTTACATCAAGTAAAATTAGACAAATGTAAGTTTCCATTAAAGTTCATTCCTGGAGTTCCACTTTAAGTCTGTTTCCCTTGTCCTGATATTGCCTGTAAACAGCTCAAATGTCTGATCCTGTTGAAATTGTAGGTATAAAAGGACTAAGTGGACCTTTACTTGCCTTTTACAGGAAACACAGATATACTGGATATACTGGATGTGGTTGATTCATTATATCTGGAGAAACAAAGAAAAGCACAAAATAATAACTGCTGCCAATCAGACCATTTTTATATGGTTATTTTCTTTTCAATTAAATATGGCATAGGTCTATACATTGTAACCAATCCCTTACATCTAAAGCATTTTTAGAGCTTTGATTTTCTTTATTGAAAATATTTGGCTTAGCATGTTTTACCCACACCGAGCTAATAAAACTGCCATTTGGTCAGTATGGGTTTGAGTAGGCAATCACTCACTGGCACTTAAGTGTAAAAGGAAGTTGTATATTCAATAAAAACACTAATAAAGCAGGGTGATTGTCTCTATTCGGATCCATAATATATATGTATATATACACTGAGTGGCCAGATTATTATGACCACCTGACGTTTGTAGGCAAATTAGTGAATAAGAAACGAATAAGAACAGAAAACGAAACGAACGTTCGTACGAACGCTACCGAATTTCGGAAATGGAAATTCGGATTCGTTTGCATTCGTTATGTCTGTAATTCGGAATTCGGATACATCCGAATGTCCGAATTTCCGAAAATTCGTCCGAATTTCGCACATGTCTACTTACTATTTCATTATGTGTGGAATTCAATGGCATAGAAAAATGTGTATGGTCACCTTGCCTTTAACCTATTCACTATCTAAATAATCTGCTTTATGGTAAAATTTAAGAGCTTTTTTAAAAGGTACTCCACTTTGATGTTTGCATAATTATAAATGAGCTTGTCCTTTTTGTATTTATATTTAACACTTCAGGTTTTAGATCGCTTAGAGCAAATGCATTTCACCTCTAGAGGGAAAAAAAATCATTATGAGGAAAATGATAATTCATTTTGGAAATGTTTATTACAGTATACACTTCCATTATCCAGGTTGTCTGTGGTATTTACAGTTTTAAATCCTGGTTAATTAAAATTAACTTGGCGACAAAAGCCAAATCTACTAATGAAGCAAGTGACCTTTTATTACCTGCAGTCCCTTGTTTTGATTGGGTGATTGACAGCTTGTTGTTTGGCTACTGTGTTGTATTTCAGCTGACAGGACTTTTCATTTTAACTCAATTTGCCTGCCTATCATGAGCTGGTGGCAGGCCAGACTCAAGTCACCCAGTTCTGCCTCAGCAGCTTGCTCTGTTTCTCATTAGTACACATTTATTCAGTGGAAATTGGAAGACAAATGCTTGAAGGCATGCAAGCTAAGTATAGCAAATAGTGTTTTAAGGCTGACTATTTATAAGAACATAGAAACATTTTTTTAAGCAAAAAAAAAGTCTAGTCATTGGGAAACAAAAGCTTACAAACAAAAGCTTACTTAAAATAACAAATGCAAAAATTATGTGTATGAGAAAGACAAATTTAAATAATAATACAGGGATTTGAAGAGTTTACATTATACACTATATTGATACATTAAAACTTATAATTTAACAAATGTAGCCATGCAGCATACCATGTCACTCACACCAACAACATTTTGCTGAATTCCAGGGCCATTCTATAAGTTTACACCTGGAAATTATTGTCCCTGGAAAGGTCCCAGCTTCACAAAAATTATATTTAAATGCTTCATTCTGCCTTATGCATGCAAATTAGGCTTGATATACCAGACCTATAAGCTAACATGCTGCTCTGTCAGTCTGGGACTGCAGAGATACTTACTGTGATGTACATTTTGCATCCCTACATAGGTCTGTGCGCACACAAATTTAGTAAAGACACGCATTCATTGCCAAAGAGGTAACTGCTAATTTCAGAACATTTCTTTTTTTGTGGTTTTAGCCAGGAACACAAGTAAGGATTTTAAAAAAAGTTATGCTTGGAAAAAATCCTCCAGGTTTTTACTTAACACATATATACACACACACATATATATATCAAATATTGTTTAAAGTAGTTTATAGGGCTCAGAATGTTCACATGCATGATCATACATATTCAAAAACTCATATGCTAGTGTGCTTGGGACTTAATGTAGTAATAATGCAACACATATTTTTCTAGCACAGAAAAAAACCAAAAAACACAAATTAAAGCGAACTCATTGTAATTTATAATATCGCACTCATTGCCATTAGAATATTCTTGGGAGAGCTCACAAACAGCTTATTTGAAAATGTTCCCACCTAGCGGTCAATATTCACATGTGTCTAGTCTTTCTATGTATGTGTACATGTGTGTGTTTATAGAACTTGTTTGCGTCTATATTTTTGATAAATCAGCGGGAAACTGTTCTTTTGTCATGCACTAATATAGTGGCAAAAATATGCATAGCATTTACTCTTAATGCAAATACCTGCTTCCAAATTGTTTAAGAAAACAAGTATTTTAAAATTATTTTGCTTTATGTAAGTGAACCCTGTTATAAATCAAATAATAATAAAGGTTTAACAATATATTTATTGTAAAATAATATTAAGTGTTTCTTTAATATGTATTACAAATGTATTTTTAACATGTAAGCAGCATTTTTTAAATGTATGTAAATGAGAACATGTAACAAATATAAAGTAGGTATTATCCCAATTTGACTGAAAAAGTGGAAATAGATTTTAAATATATCTAAAATCAAAACTTTTTAAAAAAATATCCAAAACAAAACCTCACGGTGGTTCTAAGCCCTCCCCACTATATCCATAAAAAATGTTTGCTTTTAGTTAAAAAAATTATCTAGTGTCACTAAACTTTTGCAAAAAAAGAAAAAAAAAGAAAACAATGTGTAAGTTAAATATAATATATAATCTTCTACTTCATTGTTTTTTTCTGGATCAAGCTTTTAAAGTGGATTCTGCATTAGCAGATTATATGATCTGCCCCCTCAATCCTCATAGGTACAAGTCCCGAACTTCTGGTCTGAGGGCTCAACAGTGAACATATAATCGCTATCAAGTGCACTGATTTCCAGGATTACTTGCACTGACATTCAGCAATGTGCACACACCCTGGCCGGCCGTACTAGTTGGAGGAGGTTTTATGTACCAGCTCTGGTTGTGTCAGCACAAGATAGTGTAGTCCACAATAGGAATACCCCAAGGAGGGCAGCTATGTTTGACCTACAGTGAGACCATACAAAAACATGAACCGCACTCTGCTGTGTTTTTTGCTTAACTGCAACAAACTTTATTGGTGCTAGACGGGTCAGACAGATATTATTGCCCTTGGCAGACATTAATCACCTCCTATGATTAAACCCATTGCATGGAACATGTCAAATGT
Source organism: Nanorana parkeri (assembly GCF_000935625.1). NCBI lineage: Eukaryota > Metazoa > Chordata > Amphibia > Anura > Dicroglossidae > Nanorana > Nanorana parkeri. Next base: position 295,732 of record NW_017307675.1, on the reverse strand, counting down.
CCTGAGAAGGGTGATAATGTCTGTCTGACCTATCTGGCACCAATAGAGCCTGATGCAGTTCAGTAAAAAACACAGCAGAGGGTGAAGGTGGGTCCCAGAGAGCCTGTGTATCTGATGCTGGGCAGTTTGCCTATAGCAGTGTGATTTAAGCTTGGTTCATGCACAAAACCGCGTGGCCAGGGAATCACACACCCCCGCTGATGGCGCTGGCGGTGCCATTTTTTCGCTATTCAGGCACCAGGCATATCACGTGGTTTCCCACAGCACGATCACGGCTGAAAAAAACATGAATCGCGTGTCGTGAAAAAAAGTACATATACATGTACCTTTTTCAGCTATTGCTGCGCCAATGTAATCCTATTGATAATTAATGGGACCGTGCGGCAAACGCTGTGTGCAACCGTACACAAACTCATGGTCCCAGGATGCATGTCCCTGGGATCGCCCAGGTGTGCACCTGGCCTCACACAGATTCACACTAAGACCATGTAGGGCTAGTGTATTAATCTTCAAAAAGGAAGTCCAACACCCTGATTTTTAAAATGATAATTTATTGATACAGAAGCAACCATGGATAAGCAGACAGATTTATATGCATTGGAGATGGTAAGAAAAACTTTATATATTTTTTATTTGGATTTGGTGACACTTTAAGTTTATTAGCAGTTAATATAAGCACCCGCCTACCCAGACATAATCTTTATCACACATTCTGACTAACAAGCACTGCTAATACGCATGATGCTCAGTCAAGCAATATGATTTGGTCAATAAGGAAGTTACCTTTGCTAGCAGTATAAGCTTTTAGTAAATAAGTCCCATTATTTTTTCAGTTAATATTTTAAAGTGGTGTATTTAAAATGCAAAAGAATTTGATATTCCAATTTACTATATCAAATGTCATAGGGCTATAGTATGTTCCAGTCCTCCAGGACAATACCCCAAGCTAACCTTTTCAGCAGAAAACCCTTGAAAAGGATTTTAAAATGCTATTCAGCTCCGTGTTATCCTACTTCTATACACAGCTAACTCAATTCAACACTCTGCTTCTACTACTACTGAAAAACTCATGCAAAATATCACACATGCTGTCCACTGTTTTTGTTTGAACAATGAAATGTGCAGGATGGGGTGTCAGGGCTGAGGGTTATGTTCGTTTGCTACCTTCCTATCCCTAGGTATTTTTAAAATTGCCTTGTTTGTTCGGCACTAGCGCAGAAACAGATGTTGCTGTACTGCAACAGGATAATTTACTGTACCTCATGGTGCAGAATGGAAGGCTTCCCAAGCTACCCAGCTGGTCTGTTAGTAGCACTTGCCTGTGTCTGCTGAACTATGACAAGTGCAAGCAGAGGCTGCAGGTTTATTATGATCCTTTTAAATGCACATTGTCTTACAATTTTGCAGAGTATGTACAATTCCCTTTCCGCTTTTTTTTTTCCCTCTTCTGTATTTTTTTTTCTTTTGCATTGGTTGACAGACCTAAATAAGTCCCTGTGTCCTTTGGTGATCGTAATGTGACTCATTACTGTTGTCAGCTAATAATTATCGGCATGATTGCTCAAAGCTACAGCCAAGCTCGTCTTCCGCACATAACTGGTACTGGAAGGTGAAACAGATTTGTCATTTATGATCTGACTGCTAAGCCGCACTTTGTGCTCTATTATTGTGATTAACTTCTGCATAAGATATGCTTACCCAATTGTCATCTGTGATACTGCGCTGGGCACAGACTGCCACACTCCCTGGAAGAATGTCAACCAGTACAATGAGACCACATTACCCGAGATATAAAATACGAAGCAGCTATTTTGCAGCAGTAGCTGGTTCCTACATAAAAATATACATATATTTTGTTCTCTTATTCCTTTTCTTCAAAGCCCCCGCCAGGTTCCTCGGGTAAATAGTGTTGCTGCATATGTCAGCTACCATTTCTAAACATAGGCTCTGATTGCATTATCATCTTCATATTTTTAGGATGGCAGACAGCAGAAAAGTGGAGGCTGGACCACTCATTTGTACCGTGTAAAGTTTTTTGTTGCCAGAGTGCTGCCAGTTGAAATTTATCGTGTCAGGTGCCTTGTGGCTATCCGCAGTAGAGGCCATATTCTGGAACCAGAGTCGTTCCCTGGCTTCGTCACCAACAAGCCGATTTGACTCTGCCTGATTATAGTAACGAAGGCAGTCCAAAAGAATATGCACAGACTCACTGTACGTCACATTGAATCACAGCGCTGGCCACACAAAGCTGACCGCAGCCTCATTTCTTTAGACAAATGCACGCTTAAGGAAAAACCTCCTGCAAGAAAGCATCCAAGGCCACTTTATTTACTATGCATGCTGCAACAGATTTAATTTTTACTGAAAGAGCGTTTGTTATTATCTTTTTCAGATGCCTCCTGTATGATGGGAATCTACTGTCTAACCTTTTGGTTAAAAGAGTGCTGAATGCTTAGTGAACATGTTGCTTTATTGTATTATCTTAAATCACCTCCCGCTCACTAGCTGTTTTTTGTGAAAATGGCTTTATTTGCTTGATACTGTTCTAAAAGCTCATCATTAGAAGAGATCAAGGCCCATTATGGCCCCAATATAAGCTAGTGGAGGAAGAGTCAGATTTGATTACAAAAAGAGAGATGCGGATTTAGACAGCAGCTACATGCTGATATGCCTGCAATCACAATGATTTATGCAAATTATTCATACTGTTCCCATTGGGATTTCTCCTCAAACTGCCAGGATAAATTGCCGGAAATTACCCATAAAATCTGTCGTGCTAGGAGCAAAAGGTGAAGGCCACTGGGAACGCAAGGACATTCGGCTTCTAGATCATTCTACAACATGCTGTTTATGTGTGTAAATACATTTTTCCCTTGCGCAAATAATTCCTGGAAACAGGGGCATAACTACAAATATTGTGGTCCCATGTCAAAATAATTACGGGGCCCCACAGCTTTCTAACATCCGCTTTACAGGCAACTGAGATTTGTAATGTAATAACTAGCAATGCAGCTTACTAACTGAATTCAGGCAACATTCCTTAACTAAAAGCATATTCTGCTACCCTTTAATATTTTCTCCTTGACTGTAGTACTATACTATTCTTCTTGAACTTACCACCCCAGGGTGGTATGTTAATTTCCTCTGCAGTGACCTTGGGGTGGTGGCTTTGGCTGCAGTCACTTGGAAACTAGATAAATACTAAAAAAGTAATGGAGCAAACCTAAAAAATTAAAGTATCAAACCAGAAACAAAATGAATCACTCTGCTACACTAAAGCCTAATGGTATGTAAAGTCTTCTTGGTGTTATTTTAGATGTACATGTAAAAGAGATCAGCTTGATGTATTATATTGATATACATATATGGGGACAAGCCCTATTTTTTTATTACAGGTTCTGGAGTGCTACACAATGGTTGTGCTATACTACTCCTTTCCACAATACAAGCCTATGGGTTTTCCAACTAAATGAAAACAGTGGACTTCCTGTGGGGTTTATATCTCAGCTGCTGTTAAGCAGAGTGATTGCAGTCAAATACATAATTCCCTCTAGTAGATCATTTGCAAATCTCTATATTTAATATCATCACAAAACCATTCAAGAGCAAGCATTTGAAACTTTGAAAGTCGCATCAATAATTTAAAATATGTGCTTAGTAAAATACAGGTTTAACCATATATTTACCCTTAAGCTAAAATGAAAACAAACTTGCCATAAAACTTGAGCACATAGGTAACCGGTTTACCTTCTGCGTGCTAGGATTTGGCACCTGTGATAAGCCCACTTCTCCTCATGTGAATTAATCCCTGAGCAAAGAATTATGGCCTTGAGTAGTAGGGGAGCTGTGTTAAGGGTAACTTAAGCTACTAGATAGTGGCTGCACAGGGTAAGGGGGTGATTTGTTTTGCATTTTTAAAGGAGAACTATGGGGTCAGTGTTTTTCCACATAGTTCTCCTTAGGGTAACGGGAGGACACAAACTAGCGTCCTCCCATTACCCTAAGCTCAGTATCGCGGTATACTGAGACGCCGCAGCCGGAGCGGATCCCGACGTAGATGCCGGGATCCGCCCAGCTGCGTGAGTGACAGCTGGCTCTGCCTATCTAGAGGCAGAGCCAGCTGTACCCGCCCCCTCCCCCGTCCGTTCCGCCAGTCAGCGCTGGCAGATCGGAGCGGGGAGAGGGGAATCCAGACCCTCCCCCTGTCACGGCAGTGAGCCGTGACAGGATCGAGAGGTGAGCGAACCTGGTATGTGTTCGCTCACCTCCCGATCTACTGAGCCGACCTGTGACAGTCTCATTGTCACAGGTCGGCTAGAACTATGAGGTGAGTGGAAATCACTCATCTCATAGTTCTCCTTTAATTTATATGACAACTTTGCTTTAAAATAGCCTTTAAAGTTATATAGTACTGTAATACAGATAATGACCCAATATATAAATTAAAGTCACATGTGCTGTAATCCATTAATCCAATAAATTCCATAAATTGTAAACTCAGAGGCCAAAATCCATGGATAAAACATGTAATGTGTCCCCATAATGGTTTTGCTGAGAACACTCTTCATATTCTGGCAAAGAATCATGGCAATGTAGGTGTGTGGTGCTGACAACATTGGGCAATAAATATGCTTTTGGTATATACAGTATAACCCTCAGTGGCTTGCCTATTGTACGAATGATGCATTTAACTATCTTCAAAAAAGTCATGCATTTTTATTTAAAAGCTACCAAAATGAAGGATTTAAGTTAAAGGGTTCTCCATTAAATTACTTTGGCTTTCCTCTCCAAGCTAGATAAATATTATTTTGTTTAGCATCTCAGGAGTTTCTGACAGCACATATTGTATATGTATTATAAAGCATTAAAGGTACTTAGAGACTTTTTATGGGATTTAAATGTTTTCTGTATACTAATACTGTAGTTTCAGTGCTGAACACGCATTTGTGTTAATAAGTCCAGTGGAGTTGTCTAGGCAATAGCAATATATTCTCTAAGCAAATTATAATTGCATCACAGTTCTGCTTTTTCTTTTCCTCAGGTAGTGCTATCAACGAGTCACTGCGCTTGTGCTCTGCATCTATGAACATTCGGGTGGTCCAGGAGGATTTTCAGATGGAGCTGGAGGTTGACCAGACAGTGAGTCTCAGGAAAGGTGATTTTGTGGCCCTCTATCCTCCAGCTCTGCACAGAGATCCCGAGGTCTTTGAAGATCCCGAGGTAAATATTCCTACTGAGCTTGTCATCATTCTCCAGGCACAGTGTAGTTTCTGTGCATTCATTTTGTTAATGCTAGTCTTTCTTCTGGAAGTAATAAGCCTACTTTCAATCACAGCTTTCTGTATCGTAAGCCCTGCAGGTGAAAGGCCTTGTGCCTTAAAGTAAAAGAAAAAAAAATTGTGATGAAATAGAATGCTGGTCCTTTCAAGAGGAATGACAGTTGCACATTGAATAACAGAAACTTGAGGCTAAATGTGTGCTGTCTGAAGCCACAAGATCATTTTATAGCTATAGAAGTAATAGGTGGTGGCTTAAACTGTAAGTAATGACCAACATTTATGTGCCCTCAAAACATTCCAACGTCTTTTGAAATATTAACCATTGCTGGTTGGTTTTCACTGAGGATTTAAAGAAAACACTTTAGATAATCCTATGGTATGGGGGAAATCTAAATGATATTAAATCATGAAAATATAATCAAGGAAATTTATCAAAACTGGAGCAGTCAATATCTGGAGCAGCTGTACATGGCAACCAATCAGCATCCACCTTTAATTTTCAAACCTTAACTAAACAAACTAAAGATAGAAGCTGATTGGTTGCCATAGGCAACTGCTCCAGAAATCTTCTACTCCAGTTTTGATAAATTTCCGCCCAATGGGTTTTTTAAGCTTTTCATTTGTTAATGTAACAGATATGGACAATAATGTTTGGCATGGCTTGCATGTTTGAATAGGTTTGTGTGTCATATTGTCATGATAATATTTTACATGCAGCTTTGAGGCTGAGCACCTTGTTGCACTGAGTTACTGTTTTACTGAAATGCCTTGAATTATCTGGCACTTAAAATGTTACACAAAAACATTAGGCAGTGGTAGTGAACCAGTAGTTAGGAATCGTCCTGCTTTTGCAGGATTGTCCTCCATTTTACAAATTGCCCCATACCCACTCTAGTTCCTCAGAAAGTCACACCAGACATAGGGAATTACACAAGACACCATCATGGCATGCAGCATGTGTTGCTAACCAACATGTTTTCCTTTAGATGGAAAGTATCCTGGTTATCTGAAATGATTTGTTACACGTATATGTTCAAATCATGGAAGAACTCCAGATACAGCCAAATAATGTTATAAACATTTGCAGAATCATAAAATAAATATGTGCAAATCTTTTGAAGTAAAAATGTTTTTGTACCTACTGAGATAAGCTGGAGACATCAATGTACGGAATAATTCTCCTGGCCAAACTGATAACTAGAATAATTAATTATAATATGAGTCACAGCTTTTCTTTGTAGAGATAAGGGAAGGGGAAAGTTCTGGCAACTGCACCATGTCTACTACATGATATTTTATTATTGGTTCTGCAGAATATACTGTATATTTGCTGAGTGTGCTGCAAGAACTAGTGGATGAAGGGAAAATTCATGTTTGTAGGAAACCAGTGGATGCCACATTTCATATATTGTGGTGCTTGCAGTGACATACTCAGGAAGAAAGGAAACAGTGGTGTAGCAACAAGATGCAGCTAGGCCCCTGTCCTGGGGGACCCATAGAGCCTTCCTAGCCATATCTAAGCCCCTATATATTACCATCTTCTAAACAACTGTGCAGCAAAGTTGCTTCTCCTGGATGAGAGGCAGGACCTACTGTGCAAGGTAGAGGGGGAAGAGAGGTGACAGGGGTGTAAGGTGAGGAGGAGGCATTATACGGGAGCTATGGTACATGGGTGCTATGTACAGGACCTAATAAGATATATCAGCTACCGGGTTTGGGAATGTTTAGAGTCTGAAGCAGTTAGTTCAGGATTGAAGTTCGTTGGCCATGGCTGATATCTTGCACAAGGGCCCTGGTGTGTCAAGCAATGAAACTGTGGGTAACTCACACAGACACAGTGGATTTGAACATTTCTTTATCTCTACACTTTGGAGTCATGTGGAGCCCAAAAATAGTACATGTTTTCACACAAAGAAGGTTTGTGTTTGCTCCTTTTACTGTTTTCTCTCATTAATTGCAGAGTTAAGAGGACATTTTAGATATAAATATAGAAGTTTCTAACTACTGTTTATTCATATTTATTATGGCTTGATGCCACTTGTCAAATGTGTATGTGGCTGTTCACAAAGCAAAATGAATGCTTAGTTAATACGGTGAAGCTGTGATCATTGTGAATACCCAGTAATGTACCAGTGGAATAAAAATAAATAAATAAGCAGTTCTGCTTACATTTAAATAGATGATTGAAGTGAACACAGCTATAACCTATTCACTAAGCTAAGGGAAAAAGTAGTTTGCAAAGTGAGCATGCTCGTTAATAAGTAAACTGATTGTACACAAAATTGTGAATCAACACATAAACAAGGACACCGCACCCCTATACTGTATATACATTGCAACATCTAAAAAAGAGAGATGGAGCTTTTAAGGTGTCATTTACCAGGTGTGAAGAGACCCAGTTTAACGTAACACAAAAGTCATATATTTATATAAACAAATATAATTTAATTGGTAAATAAAACAGCATGATTAACAAATCAAAAGTATGATCAAACTAACATATATCCATTGATTGCAGCTAATGGCACAAAACCTCCCTGGAGCACAAATAGATACATACTGTTTATACAGTAGCCTATTAACATTTGTCTCCTTAATATATCTTCGTCTATTTTCATAGTGGTCATAATGGTCCAAAAGTAGTTCTATGATGTGTCCAGTTTTCTACGCATTTTGCACATGGCTTCAACAGGAAAAAAAGAGGTACCTATAATAATCATATGTATCTAATGATAAATACACCAATATATATATACATAAAGGATTACATATAGATTAATAGTTAGATGAATAAATAAATAATTCATGGGATCTGTTATTTTACACATGTCTGCTTTGCCGAAGGGCCACCCAACATAATCAGGGAGACCAGGAAGGTAGGAAACCAACAATCCAAAGGTAGTAACCATCCGTATGTCCGCATGGTTTCCTACCTTCCTGGCCTCCCTGATTATG
>NW_017307675.1:205690-287468 GCF_000935625.1 Nanorana parkeri | reverse complement strand
ATGTGGTACCTCTTTTTTCCTGATGAAGCCATGTGCGAAACACGTAGAAAACTGGACACATGATAGAACTACTGAGTACTTTTGGACCATTATGACCACTATGATAATAGACGAAGATATATTAAGGAGAAAATGTTAATAGGTTATTATTGTATAAACAGTATTTATCTATGTGTGCTCAAGGGATGTTTTGTGCCATTTGCTGCAATCAATCGATATATGTTAGTTTGATCATACTTTTGTGTACCTCGGCTTATATTCGGGACGGCTTATACCCGAGTATATACGGTAATCATGCTGTTTTATTTATCAATTAAATTATATTTTTAATATAAATATATGACTTTTGTGTTACGTTGAACTGGGTCTCTTCGCACTTGGTAAATGACACCTTAAAAACCCCATCTCTCATTTTTAGTTGTTGCAATACGTAAACTGACTCTATCCCTTTAGCAGATAAACCACAATTAATTTGTTGAGTTAGATTAGTGGCATTATTTAGCCCAAGAAGTTCTGTAATGGGGCAAATTTGAATAAAAAATTATATGCTGTGTATTGTATAATAGTTATTATCCAAGTTGTTTGGGTTGACAGAAATTCAGTGCAAAAATGGGTTTTCTTTTCTTTCACATCCAGTGGCATATCCAAAAGTATTATAATTATTATCAGGTGACGCGAGAAGTACCCATGCAGTGCTCCTCCATTGCGTGTATTATTCCATTAAATTAAACCTTTTTTAAGAGTAATATGGGAAATATTATTGCTGACCTCCTCTTGAAAAATATAATTGCCTGGCTGTCATGCTGATTTTTTGGCTTCAGTTCTTTCTGATTTACTATTTTGAAACAAGAATGCATATTAGGAAATTTAGGGTAAAGTCAAAAGTCCTTATCTGGCTAAGCGACTGAAGGTATTGAAGCCAAAGGGTGAGCAAGGCAGATATAAGGAGGAGATCAGAAATGGCAGCATCCATGTTTTGACAATGACCCAAAACAAGTCAAAAAGCATGCAAAAATTGTTTCAGACAAAGTGCTGGAGAGTACTGGACTGGCCAGCAATGAGTCCAGATCTAAATCCCATAGAGCACTCGTGGAGAGATCTCAAAACAGCAGTTGGGAAAAGAAACCCTTTCAATCTGAGAGACCTGGAGCAGTTGGCGAAAGAAGAGTGGTCCAAAATTCTTTAGAGAGGTGTAAGAAACTCATCGATGGTCACAGGAAGCAATTGATTTCAGTTATTTTTTCCAAGGGCTGTGCTACCAAATATTAATTGTGGGTGCCAATAATTTTGTCCAGGCCATTTTTTTGAGTTTTGCGTGGAATGTGTCAGATGTTACTTTTTTTCTCCACTTTATGGTGTAATACCAAGACAAAGAAAAGAAATAAACATGAGAATGCCTAAACATTTGTAATTGCAACAATTCCCTGCATGAAGTGGTGCATTATCTGACAGAAATGCAGGGGTGCCAATATTTTTGGCCATGACTGTATATATATATATCCCGGTCAGGACATCATGAAGGAGTTTGCATGTGCTTGCGTGGGTTTCCTCCAGGTACTCCAGTTTCCTCCCACACTCCAAAGACTTGCTGCAAGGATGCATGTAAGATAAGGACCTTAGATAGTAAGCTCATTGAAGGCAGGGACTGATGTGAATGTGCAATGTAAGGGGCTGCATAAATTGTTGGTGCTTTACTGTATAAATACCTGTAATAAATAAATATATTTATTTATTATTCCTGTAAGTATATGAAATACATGTGCATACAGATTAAAGATGAACTACAAGCAGATACAAAAGGCACAAATGAATGCAGCTCTGTGTTCATGAATACACATTCATATTTATTTTATTTTAAGTAATCAGTGTAAGTCCATGTATTTGGCTTGGTATCAGCTTCTTGCCGTTGCCACACAGCAGAGCTTAGACTGGGAGAGGAAGCAACAGCACCAAAAGCCAGCCGGTTGTGCTCCAGTGAAAAAAAGTATAATGATAGGAGGAGAGAACAGGAGGAGAGAACAGAGAGCTGAGCTAATCAGTCTGTTTCTTTTCCATATACTGTCCTGTTACATACCAGGGAAGGGACAATACCAGTAAGTGTTAACTTAACTACAGCAAAGAAAAAATAGGCCACCTGCCCTGTTAGTCGGGTTTGTGCTGTGTGGCAGAGGTGTGTAAATCTCAGTACTTGATGGACAGGAATATAAATCATTTGCCAGGTAAAATAGCTTTCATATATGTATTTCATCTGTGTATTTTGCTGTTGGCCCGGAGTTCAGCTTTAACATATAGTAAGTTAAAAGCACTGTTTAGATTTCACTTATTTAAAAAATACATAACTGACAGTAACAACAAATTGGCAAGAAATCAACTTCCTGCTATGTATAGGAACACTACACTATGCTAGGTGATTAATCCTTGGTTCCAGTAAAATATGAAGCAAATGTAAGAAAGAAGCTTATCAAGATTCATACATCTGTCACTGCTACTAAACTGTTACAGATAGGAATTGTTTGCTTATGTTTGATGCAATTTATTTCTTTTTTATAAAAATCATACATCCAGAGCAAATCTTAAGAATACATACAGAGCAACATTCTTTCTGGTCACTGTCCATGGGATTGCTTTTCACAATTGTATGCCCACCTTTCATGGAGACAAACTACAGGATTTTAGGAAACGTTCCACAGTAATAGGCAGATTACATAACCATCTGCCATCATCTTTCATTGAGTTCTTTCTGGTTCTGTGAAACAGTGATGATATTGGCACGATATTTACTGACATCTGATAGTGAAATGAGGGGGAGGAATGTGTAACGCATAAATGACCACTCATTAAACTGATCTCTGATTGGTTAGAGCAGAGCAAGTAGTTGCATCTGAACAGAAAACTCAACTAGGTCAAGGAATTGCATGCTGAGATTTTGTTTTTATTTAAAAAGAAAATGTAACATTATTTTTCAAGCCAACATTTCCCGTGTTAATTAGAGAATATTCAAATAGCGATCTGCCTTTGACGCAAGTCTTTAACATGTGGGTTGCAATTACAGTGCTGTAGAGCAAAATGAAACAATGTAAAAGATGTTTTTTACATTTTAAATTCATAGTGCTATTGATGAGTGATCAGCAGTGATAAAATGGTTTTGGGAAAAAAATTGTAATAATGTGTGAGCACCGTTCTGTCTAGCAGTACTGTGAGACCAGACCAGCATTTTATTTATTATTATTGGCTTTTATATAGTGTTTATACAGTGCTGACAATTTACACAGTGCTTTACATATATGCACATTCACATCAGCCCCTGCCCTCAAGGAGCTTACAATCTAAGGTCCCTATCTTACATGCATACATACAGGGCTGATTTAGACAGGAGCCAATTAACCTACCAGCATGTCTTTTGGAGTGTGGGAGGAAACCCACGCAAGCACAGTAAGAAAATACAAACTGCATGCAGATAGCGACCTGGCTAGGATTTGAGCCTCAATGCTGCAAGGCAGAAATGTTAACCACTACACCATTAGTGCCGCCCTGCGGTGTGTGTTGATGATGGTCTAGGCTTAGAGAAAGTAGGTTAAATGATGCTGGACATCATTCAACCCGGAAGAGGACCAGTGCTAGATTGCAGACCAGTGTTTTTTGGGGGTTTTTCATAGGTGCTAGGATGAATATTGTTTTAATGTCATAACAAAGTTGGGGTTGGACTTTACCTTGGTCCATTTTAGGATAAGTACCAGTGTCCCTCTATAAGGGGTGATAGAAGCAAGCTGCTCTGCTATCCCAGACACACTCAAATGTATTTAATTACAAATTTAACCTCCATATCCCCCACCATGAACAAAAATTTATTTTCTCACATTCTTTCTGCTGCTGGTTTGCTTGTTCCATCCTGTTTGTTTGCATTGCAAATCATAGCAAAAATGGCTCCCACTGAGTACTCACACACATCTCTACCTTATATGTATGAACTAGAAAGGTATGCAGATGCATATTTATTGGGTGCACAGTGTGTTTGTTAAGGTAACCTATGGGGTATTGTACTAGGCACAACAGTTACATAAGCAGCATTTTGCGTTATTGAAACAGCAAAATGCTGCTTCTTGGAACATTGTGCAAGATCTGACCCTCATGAATTAATTCATTTATTCCTATGTCTTTCTCATCATATTGTAATTGTTGGAATCTTTAATACATTTTAGAAGCAGCATGATTTGACTTGTGGGAAATGAGGGGGAGGATTTGATAGTAACAGGGCTCAAAGTCACTGAGTAGAGACTGTTCAATAAGCAAAGTGAATATTCACTGAGCTTAGAAAACATGATGAAGTTGTGTTTATTTAAAGCAGAACTCTGGGGAATTTTTTTTATTAACCCCTGCAGTGGCACTACCACAGCACTGTAAGGGTTAAGTGCTCATTTTGGTTTAGGAAGGAAAATAACAAAGTTATACTCACCCGAACCTTGGAGTAAAGTGGATTCTATCTTAAAGTGTATTTCGACTTTTGCAGTCAAATTTGAGAAAACCCCTCGACATGTTTATGTTTTCCTGTTCACACAGTATAATGAAAAATAATGTAAAAAATAATTCTTACCTTTTTAGATGTTTTCTGGCAGCAGGCAACATGGCTCATTCCAGGTTTTTTTGAGCACGTTCACAGTGATCTGTCCTAATAGAAAGACAAAAAAGAGAACTATGAGGTGAGTGCTTTTCACTCACCTCATAGTTCTAGCCGACCTGTGACAATGAGACTGTCACACGTCGGCTCAGTAGATCGGGAGGTGAGCGAACACATACCGGCGTTCGCTCACCTCTCGATACTGTCACGGCTCTCTGCCATGACAGGGGAGGGGCTGGATTCCCCCCTCCCCGCTCCGATCCGCCAGTGCTGCAGTCACGCAGCTGGGCGGATCCTGGCACAATTGTCGGGATCCGCTTCAGCTGCGGCGTCTCAGTATACCGCAAGCAGCAGCTCGCGGTATACTGCGGCGTCTCAGTATACCGCGAGCTACTGCTCGCGGTATACTGAGCCTAGGGTGGCGGGAGGACGCTAGTTTGTGTCCTCCCATTACCCTAAGGAGAACTATGGGGAAAAGCCTTAACCCCATAGTTCTCCTTTAAGGCAGAAATTTGTGGAATGAATTTATCTTGTTAACTTAATTAACATACAATGAAAATTTGGCTGCAACAATGGAAATACACTTTAAAGGTTCTTCACTTACAAGCAAATTGTAGATACTGTATTTCCTCCCATTTTAAAATGCACAGATCTATTTGTGCTCCTAATCATATCTGCTCCTATAATTAGCCGGGATTATGATTTTCATCAATTGTTTCATGTAAAACATTGCATTATGGAAGTCTTTAATCTCTGCTTTCGTTATAGGTGGTTTTGTAATTGCAGAAATAATATAATCTGTTTTGCATTTAATTATAAATTCGTGATTTTAGAATTAACCTTTTACATATATGTACTGTGTAATCAACTATATTTATCACTGTTTTCAGCTTTACCCTGCGAAAAGGAATGTATACTAAATTATTAACCATCTGTCAGCCTAGAATGTTTCTAATTCTGCAGTCCGTTAACTAGAACCAGTGGAATATGATACAGCAGCCTGAGTGTACTTGGCAAGTGGCTATGTATTTCTGTAGATGTATATTTCTTAATAACAGTCGGTAAATGAAAGGCATATTGTTTTAGAAATTATTTAATCATGGTTGAATGTTTATATTGGAATTATCTTTAAAGTAAAGCTAGACATACACTGCTCAAATTTCAAGCTGTGTGTAGCCAATCGTATGAACAAAAGCCAATTTTTCAATCAACTTTTGTCAAAGGAGACAGACTGAAAATTGTCAGCTGCGCAGTGGCTTTAGTCAATCAGCTACAGTCTTTGCTGGGGTATTCTGGTACCGGCTATCAGAATACCATAGCCCAGAAAAGGAGATTTCTCAGTGCATGCTGTTTAGCATCGATACATTTAATGGAGTATCTATGATCAAAAACTTAAAATAAATATTTATTTCTATGCTGAATTTCCATATGTTCTATCCCATTCGTAATAACTATACCAATCGAGAACTTTGTAAACTTACTTATTGAAGAGGCCCATAGGATGTACTTCCTCAATGCAGTGGCACAATTTAGTATAGCCCTGTGAATATGCACTTTTAATTGTGTCACTTCTTTCACAAAGCCTACCTTCTGAACTACAACTCAACATCTGAACAATGTAACATTATCATTGCTTGCTGGAAGCAATGCATGATGAGCTATGTAGTCTTGGAAAATCTAGATTGCATCATGTCAAGCAGCAGGGTAAGAAATGCAAAGCAGACTGGGAATCCAGTAGATCATGTGACAAGGTGACAATACAGAAAACTTTCACTGCTCCCAGCCAGCACCCAGGCATGTATGGGTGCAGGCTGAGAGCTGTCCACATTCCAGCACAATAGTCCAAAAAAGAAGCCCCACACTGGACAGCAGGTTTTTTATCCACAAGGTAAAGAATATCCAGTCTGCCGAGACTCCGCGTCAAGAGAGTACCCGCTATAACGCGTTTCACCCTTTAAGGGCTTAATCCTAGAGACTCTATGAAAACCTAAAAAAACAAGTGTTTAATCTTTATAACCAGAGTCACGCATTACAATACAAGAAGTCTGTAAAACTATACAAGCACAGTACACATTAATAGACAATTCACCCTCTGTAAAGCACAAATAATTTGAAGCTTTGTTAAAATATAATTTCCCAGAACATTAACCTGCATCGCTTATTTACTGTGGAAGTTATCTACAGCTGAGGTTTTTTTTGCAAGCAGCTAGTCCTAAAAGTAGTATTAAACTCTCAAACTTTTTTAACAATTAATTCAGATGAAACAAATATAAATTGCTCAGAAAAGTATTTTTTTATATTTTCACCAAAGCACTTACAGTCATCAAGTTTTCTAACAGCTCCAACTCTCTCACCTCTGCTTCCCTGAACTTACTGCCCAGTACAAGATCTGAAGGGACAGAGAAGTCTCCAGCAGCTGTCCATCTACTAACTTGGAGAAGGAAAGAACAGGGAGGAAGGAGGAACAGGGAGTGACTTGGC
The DNA here is from genome assembly GCF_000935625.1 of Nanorana parkeri. Taxonomy (NCBI): domain Eukaryota; kingdom Metazoa; phylum Chordata; class Amphibia; order Anura; family Dicroglossidae; genus Nanorana; species Nanorana parkeri. The sequence goes on along the minus strand of NW_017307675.1, from coordinate 280,372 downwards.
TTGCTGTGTCTGTGCATTTGTGGAGACACATACAGCTTACTAGCACACACAATCGTGGCTCCATAGAACCCTGCAAGGCAAATGAGCCACCCTAAAACAGGACTTTAGAGCCAGTTGATTCTGCAGGAAAGTAAAACTTTTAAACATCAAAGAGCAGGATCCATTGTAAGTGATTTAAACAGCATTTGAAATAGCTTAAAAAAACTTCTTGACTTTAATATCAGTTTAGAGTCTTGGTTCTCAACTGGTGGGTCGTGACCCAAAAGGGGGTCACGACCCCATGTTCAGCGGGTCGCGACCCCATGTTCAGCGGGTCGCGACCCCATGTTCAGCAGGTCGCCACATGCCTTCCACTTTTGTAGGCGAGAGACTCCTCAGCCTCTTCCCAGCGCAGCACTGTCAGTTCTCACTCCGAGCAACCATTCAAAATATGCTGCCTGGCACTGTGTGTCAGCTTGAGGTGGGGTGGGCTGGAAGTATGGCCTTAAGGGAGCTCCAGCCATACATGCATTGCTTACAGCTCCCTCGTGTGCCCTGTAGAGGTGCCTGGACTGGACGGACATCACATTCTGGCTCCTGGCACCTCTACAGGGCAGGCAATGGAGATGTACAAGCAATGCACAGCAGCTCACACTGGACCTCAGGCTGAGGCTCCACTCCAGTCCCCATAAGTTAGAGAGACTGGGTGCATCTTAAAAAAAGCAAAAAATTATAAATTGTTTTGGAGTGTGCATATGTGTGTGTGAGAATGTCAGTGGTTGTGTGTGTCTGCCAGTGCTTTTGAGGGTCCGTTCACTCTCGTACACTGTTCCATGAGATTAATGCACTGTACCATGCAATCACACCTACTGCGCATTCTGGAGGAAAGTGTGTTGCATTGCCATTAATTTGAATGACACCCCAAGCGCACTTCCCACCCACAGTCCGATTGCCTGCACTTGAACGCCTGGTACTGCAATGCTATGCATTCCATTGCAGTTCAACTTGGGTCGTGACTTAATGACCAAGGACAAATGTGGGTCCTGAGGTTAAAACGTATTATATTGCCACTTACTATTCCTTGGATATGGTAGCTGCCGTCATTTTCTTCTTTTTGGCTTTCTTCATTTACATTAGCTGATCCTTCCTGTAACACATTTCTTGTCCTAGGATGCCAATGCTCACTCCTTGTACTATATCAATGATGAAAGAGCGTTGTTGTCACCCTAGGACAGCAGGTGTGCTAGAACTACAGACCAACTCATCCTCTCTGCTTTTCTATTACATAGGGGGGATGTGGTATGTAGTCCACAGAGTTATCAGCTTTCTAGCAGGATCAACAGATATTTTTTGCATGTAATATAACAGATATAGCAAAACACATTCAATGTTGTATTTAACAAAGCAAAAGTGAGCAAATAGGTGAAATTTATTGTGGAGGTTTACATACACATTACACCCCAAACAAGCTAAATTTGGTAATAACAATTGTATTGGGACAGTGATTAGAGTGATATCTGCAGAAGGACCTGACCAAATGTGGACACTTGTGTGGAGAAAGGAAATCTCCTTGTTCTAAATCCATATTGGCTACAACTGTTTTTACATAAAATGTCTCATTATTTTAAAAGTCAAAAGTTTTGAGAGAAAACACATAAAGCAGTAATTTATTTTTAGAATTTATTTTATACATTTAGGCAGCCAAATCAGCTGCTAAAGAGCTCTATGTGTCCTCACACAATGAACAAAACGGTATCAATTTTCAAGCCGTGACAGTCCTGATACATATCCTCCATTACTAAGCCCTGATAAAGGGGGTATTTGTATGAGCCCCAAAAACATGTTGGTTGTTTCTGTACTGTCCCCTCAACCCTATATTGAAGATGTATCTGGATTATTAAATGAAGTGTGGCTCTTCAAGTCACAATCCTGCAACCCAACTGGATATGGAATGAAAAATGTATATGCTCACACAACTGAAAAACATCAGTGATTTGACAACAATTCACGCACCCCTTGCATTCAACCCTGCTCTTGGAACTAACACTGTATGTATCTTGCACTGTCATATAAGCTTTTTTTTTATTATGGATCTAATTGATTTAGCAAAGCAAAAATATGCATGTTGTGGGGGATCCTTATCCAGCCCTGGCCAATTGGTAAATTGGTATATATCAGGGGTGCCCATTAGGTCGATTGCGATCTACTAGTCGATCGCAAAGCGAACAATGGTAGATCGCGATCGGCTCACTTACCTGAGCTCCCTTCTTCTTCAGCTCCTCTGATACATTCAGCTAGTGTAGCTGAATGTATCAGACACTGCAGACGGGAAGAGGTGGGACACCTCTCCACGTGTGCAGCGTTGGACACATTTGGCCACACAAGCAACGCAGGAGGACAGGACAGCGCAAGTGAGAGAAGAGACAGGAAGCTGCTGCAGTGTTGGTAAGGAAAGACAGCCAGGAGAGAGAAGAGAGAGCAGAGAGAGATGTAAGTGCCTGGGTAGTGCCTGCGTTTCCGGTCCGGTGCGATCTGCAAAAAATAGTGCTTGCAGCATTTTTGCAGATCACACTGGGCCGGACTCTTCTCTCTCTCTCTCTCTCTCTCTCTGCGGTTTCCTCTCTCTCTGCTATCTCTTCTCTCTGCAGTCTCTTCTCTCTCTCTCTGCTGTCTCTTCTCTCTCTCTGCTGTCTCTTCTCTAATGTGCCTGCGTTCCAGGCGATTGCACTGCGGGCAGGGTGCATGGCTGGGGCCATGGACTTTAACGCACCACCACGCCCCCTCCCGCCCCTGAGTGCAGGGAGCCGGCCGGATTGCATTTCAGAGGGTTTGTGGTGTGAACCAGCCCAAAGAAAGACAGCAGAGAGAGGAGAGAGAGAGAGGCAGTAGTCCCAGTAACAATTTTGATGTGCTTATTTTCTAAATAAAGGTGTTTTTTCACTGGTAGATCTCATTGAGCTCGTCATTTGAAAAGTAGATCTCCAGACGAAAAGTTGTGGGCATCCCTGGTTTTCATGTTATATATCTAGGAACATGCATATTCTAGAAGGAAATCACACAGTATGAATGTGAATGCTATGATCCCATATAATGGTATATACAAATTAGAGAGACTGGAAGATTCCACCAGGAGTGTGAAATCTGTGAAATTTTTATGTGTAAATCTCCTTTGTGCACACTGAGTGTGAATCCAGAGCCTGTGAGCTCCTGTTGTATGTGCTGACTGTTTATAGGATTAGACGTGTCAATGTTGTTTTCTCACTCAATGTGCAGTGACTGTAGGTAATGAGAACATTATAAAGTAAAGCTGTGCATTTATTACTGGGTAACTGTCTGGCAGTTGGCTCGCATATTCTTTTATAGCTTCTCACTTGTTATTTTTGGAGGGTATAATAATCTTTCAGTATTTTCATTATGAGTAAAACAATGGCTTACTAGTCCATGAGGCTTTATCAGTGAATTATACACGCACTGTTTCATTGTACCTTTTCTGTTTAAACAAAGCTTTTCAGATCTGAAGTGAAGTGAATGTTGCATTCATGTAAATGTTCTATTGCTGTCTAGAGAGAACAGTAAAAAAGAAGAAAACCTTGCAACCAGGAAAAATAAAAATTTCCCAGTGGTAATAATGGATACTTTAACAGCCTGTATAGACATAATGGAACCTGATAGGGATTGATTATTGTATCCATTGTTCCCAGTGGTAACAATTGGTATTTTAACAGCCTGTATGGGCATAATGATCCTGATAGGAAATGAACAGAAACTCAAAGAAAAAAGCAAAGCAGCACACTGTAGTCCAACAGACAGTCAACTTTGAATCCATAAGGTTGAGTATTTCCAGAATTCCGAGACTCCCCACCTAGAAGCCGCCCACACTAACGCATTTCACTTGTTAGGGCTTAATCATAGAGACTAATGGTAAAACGCGTTACGGCAGGCGTCTTCTAGGCCAGGAGTCTTGGTGTGTTGGAGTACTCAGCCTTATGGATTAAAAATTGGCAGTCAGTTGGACTAAGGTGTACAGCTTTTTTCTTTGAGTTGCTATGTTGGAGCATAAACGACTCATAGCCTGCACCCACACACGCCCAGGTGTGGTAGGCTCAGTGTCAGATGCAGCGGTGATAGCTCTCTGCATCTCTATACTGGGTAGGAAATTATTACTGTTTAAAGACTTTATTACTTAAACTCACAGTTCTGTTTTACAATATCAAATTTCATAGTGATCACCATAAACTTAACGTTTTCTGACTGTTGTGGATCCCTTAGCGTATTACCACCCGTAGCTCCCTTATCAGCAGCTCCTGGGTTTTCTTAGTAGACAGAGATCTGTAGTAACTGGTTTTAAATGCTGCCCCACCTGCTGGTGAAATATGGTATTGCAGTGTGACCAAAAAAACATTGGTCCTGTCAAGAACATCAAACAGCAGCAAGATGAGTTTATTGTGTTTTAGGGATACTACTACCTAATTGGGCTGCAATTAAAGGGGAATTCCAGTTTTTAATTTCTTATAAATGCATTTAAGGTATGGATGTCATCTAACGGTGCTATTTCTGCTCGTCATATTTTGCCTATTTCACACCATGTATACTACTAAAGTGCTGATGCACACTAGAAAAACATTGGGGCCTATTCACTAAGCTACCGTAGGCAGCCGAGTGACTAACCCACCCGAAGTGAGCAGAACGCTGTACGGCTATTCACTTCAGGCTGGTACGGCTGATTCCAGCCGTGTATCGGCTGAAATCAGCCGTACATCAGCTTGCTTTGTGCGGCTTCGGGTCGGCTGAACATGCTCAGCATGTTCGGCCGACCCGAAGTGCAGAAGGAGTTCGACTCAGCCGATCCAACATCTGGATCGGCTAAGCCGAACCTCCGGCAGGCTACTCGCTGCTGTTTGGCCTATTCTCACAGATGCCAAACAGCAGTGAGTGAATAGCCGAATGCCGCCAAGCGGCATTCTGCTCGGCTGTTCTGCTCGGTACCTCTGTGGTACCGAGCAGAATAGAAAAACAGTTAAAAATTTAGTAAAAAATAGAATAGAAAACGATTGGGCGGAGCTAGAGGTGACAGCTACCTCCGCCCAACTGTTTTCTACTGGCCGGGCGGTTCTGCTGCCGTCAGAATAAAAAAAAAATCACCATAGGAATGCATAGCTAGATTCCTATTGGCTATTTCACTTTGCAATAGCCAATAGCTGTAACAGTCGACGGTTATGTCTAATGCGGATCTCAGCTGCGGAGTGTGTGTGAAGTGTAATGTTTGGGCTCAGTTTTGCGGAACCCCAATGCACTCAGTACCAAGGGGAACCGTTACACATCATATATCCCTATTCCTATGTGGTGGAGATGTATTACCCTGATGCTATAGGAGGCAGCAGGATCTGGAGCTATCAGTCTCTGTAGTTTGGGTTGGAGGAAGTAGCAGTAAAGAGTTGGGAGTAGATCTGCATATGTAACCGGTGAGTAGGATCTTCCTACAGCTAGATTGGATTTGGGGTAGGAGTATAAGCAATACAATTGGTTACTTGATACGTAATTTGTTTGTCTGTAGTTGCAATGGTTTGAGAAATGGCTACTAATAGGATGAAGTGAACCCGCATGTGAATTTGGGAGATTGGAACAGGATATCTCTCTAGACACAGTTCTATGAATCAGCAATGCAGTTTATGGAAGTGAGAGCAACCAGCAGTTGTGAAACACCTCTCACAATACATCAATCCAGCAATACGGTTCTAAGTAATTGGTGCAACAGTCATATTATAACCAACTTGTTTCCTTGCACAGTTCATCAACTCAATTTTAGTAGTGTATGAAAGGAGACAGGAGGTTTGAATCTGTGTAGCTCCCTCCTGAATCCCACTACAGCACAACCAGCTTAGTGAGTAGTAGTAACAGCTGGGAATTATCCCTTTACTTGCGTTTGATTGAACTCTCTGTAGACAGCAGGGAACAACTGTGGATGGTATCACTATTCAAGATGAGTTGTTGGTACGGCTTCAGGATGGACCTAGGACAGGTTCGTTTGGTAATGGTGGGAGGCAGCGATGGAACAAGGCTATTACTTCGTGCAGTAATACAGTCTCTGTTTCAGTACAGAGAGTCACTCGCTCGACGATCCAGAACGATAGTACGCCGAGTGAGTGGCTCAGCTGTGCTTTTAAGGAGTAGCTACGGCCAGGGGGAGGAGTCGACCGTGATGTCACGAACGGACCGAACCCTCTGACACGGAGCTCTGAACCGTGTGGGTCTATGACAATAGCAAACTAGCTATTCAACCCGCGACCCGGGCTGCTGTCAATCACTAGAGGGGACCTGATGGAGAACTTCAGGTCCCCTTTTTTTATTCTGACGGCAGCCAACAGCTCCGATGTCAGAAGAAAAAAAAACAGAGCAGGGAAAGGTTTACTCTGCTCGCTCGAGCAGAGAAAATCTTTCACGGACACAGTGTTTCTCTCCCCGGCGGCCGGGAGAGCTATCTAACAGCGGTAGACTCCCGGAGCGCCAGGGAGAGTTGGGCTGTCTGGAGATCAGTGTCCCTGGTTACTTGGTAACCAGGGACGCTGATCTGTCTGTGCAAGTGGCCGGATGACGGCTGGCTGATGACGGCTGGCTCTGTCCAGCAGTCACTAGCAGGCTGTTGGCCGTTCGGCCAGCTTCGGCTTTCACCTCGGCTCAGTCAAGCAGAAGCATATGCCTTTGGCTTGAATGAGCCGCTCGGCTGACTATAGTGAATAGCTAGTACAGCAGCCCTTCGGTTCTACTGAAACGAAGGGGTCCTGGGGCCAAAGCTAGCCGAAGGATCAGCCGAAGCTACTGCTAGATCCTTCGGCAGCTTAGTGAATAGACCCCCATTGTGTCTATCTGAGTGTGTGGGCTGGGAAGGATACATGTCCTGGCAAAATTAACTTGAAAGTAGATTGGTCATCCAGTTTTGTCTTTTTAAGACATAATTCAAAGACTGTCTTTCTAGACACTTGAATTCGTTTTCAACAATGAATGATTTGTATTTTAAGATGGAGAATATTAAGATTGCACAATGAGATGGCCAATGGCTGACCCTAACTTCATGCTATTCGTACACTTCTGTCAGTTTAGGCCTGCAACACTGTGATCATTTAATTAGGATAGCTTAAATCCAATTATAATTAAAATGTCTGAATAAAACAGTGATGTTTATAGATTTAGAAAGTCCTTTTTTGATGCTCAGTCCTTTTTTATTGGAAGATCACCAACAGCCATCATCATGTCATTATATAAAAAGTGCTCAAAGGTTAAAGTGGCACTAAACTCAGGAGTTACATTTTAAACCCTAAGTACCCTAATTATTAATAGAAATGTAGCCTATTTGTGTATTACTCAGCTATAGATCCTCAAATCATCTCTGAATTGGTGCGGACACTGTCCTTCCTTCTGGAGGGAGGCTACTTTTGTTCCCCATGGTCCCTGTGTGTTGTAAAGTAGTCACCACTCCAAGCTCGCTGCTGTGATGGACTACAGTCTCACATTAAGTTTACTCATTTCTGTTGAAGTTATATTCATCACAGGAATGAGCTTGGAGCGGTGACTACTTTACAACATGCACAGGGAACACGGGGAACAAAAGTAGCCTCCCTCCAGAAGGAAGGACAGTGTCAGTATGAATTCTGAGATGATTTGAGGATCTACAGCTGAGTGATACACAAATAAGATACATTTATGTTAATAGTACAGGTATTTTATTGCATTTTTAAGATTTTATTCCTAAGTTTAGTGTCACTTTAAACCAATCTCTTTTACATCAGAGACATCATATTCTTCTATCATCAGATGTTTTGTTTCGCATTGCCTAGTAAAAAGCGGGGGGCGGAGCCGGAGGGAAATTCAAAAGTGCAAACATGACGTTTACACAGAATACACATAATACAATGTAATCTGCTATAATTACATTTATATATCAAACTATTTCACTTCAATTTTGTCCCTAGAGCTTTGTCCAGTGCCCTGCCTGCACTTTTACTGTTCTTTCTGCCTGGAAACTTGAGAACGTCCATGGCATCCAAAAAGCGTCCCTTTAAGTCAAAAGCGGTTTTAGACCAGGTAGAAAACAGCGATAGTCAATTAGAATCACTTGCAGAATTGAGCGATAGCGGAAATTCGTCATCAGACACTGAAATTCGTCATCAGACACATTTTCACCTTATTTACTAAACTCACTGAACATTCACTTTGTAATATGTGTATTCCTTTAGTAAATGAACCACAATGTCTCCATCAGTTTTTAGGAGGTACAAGAAGCTAGAAAGTGATCCATCTTACCAGTGTCCACTTAAAATAAAATATTGTTTTGCTTGGACTAAGCTTTTAAAATAACAGCTTGGTTGGTAGTAAAATAATGCGGCAACATTAAAACAAAACCTGTTCATATTGATATTCTTTGGCCTCCTTATTTTAATATAAAAATGTTAATATTATGCTCTATTTTTCTACCTAGAAATATAAGTTTGATCGATTTGTGGAAAATGGGAAGGAGAAAACCACCTTCTACAAAAGGGACAAAAAGCTAAAAACTTTCCTGATGCCGTTTGGTTCCGGAACCTCCAAATGTCCTGGACGTTTCTTTGCTGTAAATGAAATCAAGCAGTTCCTTGCCGTTCTCCTTGTGTACCTGGATACAGAGATAGCTGAAGAAAAGTTTGTTGGTTTAGATAACAGCCGTGTGGGACTTGGAATCCTCCTGCCTGATTCTGATATTGATTTTCGGTTCAGATATCGGAAATGTGACACTTCATAATGCAATAACTTTTTTTTATTGCTCTATTTAATTTAATTTATTGAAGCTTACTGGTCCTTAGATATGGTGGCTTCATTTGTTTTCTCTGTTCATTTCCGCAAGCACCAAAAATAAATTAATGCAGCCAGAAATCCAGTCAGGTGTAACTTCCTGTACACTGAACTGATATTTCATACAAATTTATCAACCTTCCCGGTTCTTTTCTGTGACCTATCGAACACTTTGCCCCTATGTTATGGAGATGAGGAAAGGGGGAGGTGTTTGTAGCCCGAATTAGGAGTGCAGCCTACTATCACAATGCTGCTCCTCTACAGATACAGTACTGTGAGTGAGTGTTGTCACCCTAGGAAGTGTGTAATGAGCAGGATCACTTTGTGAAAATAAAGGGGGGAAAAGGCAGAAAAGGGAAAACAAATGCAGCCACCACAAATGAGGGCTGGTAATCTGCAATATATAACATTTCTGGTTTTGGGTTTAGTTACACTTTAACTACATTAGCCTCAGTGGTGTATGAACATGTCCTGAAAATACTTTTCTTTGTGTTTTATGTTAGAACAGAATCTACTACAACAATAGTAATACATGTGGTTAATGTGGCTGAGGAGGTCTTAGCATGTGGCTTCTGGTGGTGGTTTTATTATTGCGTTACTACTTGATCAGGAAACTCCAATCAGTAATTTCTAAAATGCCTTTTTATCAGGCCAACCACAGAGCAGCAGAATCATGTGTTTATTGATTACACCCCATTCACACTGAGCGGTTTATTGTGCGATATCGCTCTATGTAGCCTGTCCAATGCATTTAATTGGAGCTGTTCACATCTCACAGCTCAATGTCGCCTGTAGCTCGTCGCTCATACATGACCCTTTTTTGCGCGGATGTCGCGCTATTCGGCTCCAATAGACTCTATGGTGTCCCGCAAAATCACGCAACGGAAGGGTCACTTTTGCACTGCAAAATGGAAGGAAAGAATGATGTCACATCAAGATCGCTGTTGATTGGTTGCAGCCCAATGTAGCAGCGACGAAGTCCCGCCCAAAAACACGCTATGTAGCGCTATAAAATGTGCATTGTCGCTCAATATCGCGCAATGCAGCTCAAGCCGTTCAGCACGAAATCCCGTGGAAAAACGTGCAATACCCATGTCGCTCAGTGTGAATGGGGCCTTATTGTTTGCTTCTACTAATTAGCAGAATTGCTGTTGCAGTGCTACTGATCACAAGGGGCAGTTTCTCAGCCAATTATGATGCAATGATATCCAAATGTGTAGCTGAGTTACAGTATATAGGAAATGTATAATGACATTGTTGAGTATTCAATACACACACACAATGCAGTAAAAAAAAACCTGTCTATTTTGAGATTTGTAATTGCTTGCTAGCAAGAAATTACACCACTTGTTACAAGGGACACCCCTAGCAGGTGACAAGGGCTACCCCAAGATGCAGAGTCTAAGTGACAACATGGTCTTTACTAGAGCACCCAACAAAGAGTGATGGACCGGTGACCCTAGTGGCCCTTGGGCTGCATTGCAGCTAGCTGTCACCAGGTCGCCTCCCCCAGGTTTGCCCCACCAAGGGTTCGCAGGAGCACGGTAGCTACTTGGAAGACATGTCAATGTCCAGGCATTGGTCAGGGCAGGCAGCAAACAAGAGATTTGTTGGTGTCATTAAGCGGACAGAGACAGGCAATAGAGAGGTCAGGCAATGTCCTGGCACAGGTTGAGGCAGACAGCAGGCAAGAGAGTAGACAATGCCCAGGCAGAGGTTGAGGCAGGCAGCAGAAAAGAGAAATACAGGAATGGGCAGAATCTGCAACAGGTGTTGGAGATGAGAGCAGAGTATGGCAGTCCGGTTCCGCAAAGGGTAATCAGAACAATCGCAATTCTCACACACAGAGTAGTTGGAAAGAAGACACAGCACCAGCCACCAGAAAGAAAGGTGTTTAAATACCCTCCAAGCCAGGGACACAACCCAGTGCCACTAATGCACATGCCTAAGCACATGACCAGCCATGACCAAAAAGCCATGAGCCACGCACATGCTGTAAATGGATAGGACAACCCATGCCCGTAGCTGTATAGACACGGATCCAAGAGGTACTGTAACACCAGTTTTTATAATTTGCTCTTTTCTTCTACATACTAAAAACATTATAAATATTGCAAACAAGGCAATTATCAAAATGGCTTCATCTTATCCTAGTCACAACCAAGAAAATCTCAAGTGTAAGAGATTAACCACATTAGACTAATCTCCTGAAAACTTCCAGCAGTAGCATAAAGTAAAAATCACACAGGTAGCCCTGGTCTAAACTGTACTGTAGTGTGACAGGATAGTAATTTGAGAGTTTATGTAATTTAGAGTTACCAACTGAATGACAACATTCACTGAAGCTCAGACATGTCATAATACCTTTTTTGCTATATACCTGTACGGTAATGGTGGCTTCCACTTGCATAATGAAATAAATCCCATTGCTGTCTTGTAATTACTTCCTCTTGCTCAGTAAGCAGTGTTGTCGTTTTAAAGCCACTGGAAGTCTGTGCATATGCGTTGCTGATATGCAATACTTTACTGCAGTAGTGTCAGACTGTGGACTGTCCTCTCACCTGTTGGCAGGAAGAAAACAGAATGAAGACTTAAAGTACAACTGAAGCCTAAACTTTGTTTTTTTAGTTTTGAATAGAGTGGAATTAGAATACCTGCCAGGTTTTTAAAAAACACTTGTTTGCGCCCTCATTTTCAGGCACAGGGGTGATTGTGCAAACACCAGTAGTGTTTGATCACATTGTAGGGATTGTTGGTACGATTCAACAACACCAAAGAACCAAATAATTTAGCAGAGAGAGAGATAGCAGTTAAAAAAATGGCCATTACAAATTAAAAAGGTATTAAAATAGCTACTGCATAAATTAGAGTCAGAGGAATACATTTTATTGTCTACTACTAAAAATGGAGTTAACTTATCAAAGGTGTTTTGCACTGTAGAGACTTTCTATATATGCATATACTGTACATGTGATACATTAAATGTGTGTTTGTTTTTTTGAGACCACAGGTACCTGCACAGTGTATGCTGAAAAGTCCTAAAGTAGGGTTTTATCATTTGAATCTGCTAAGCAAATGCATTTTTCCTTGAATATTAATGAATGAAAAAATGAGAAAGATTATATTGTTGTGGGATGTTGTTTTTTTTTTTTTTAGGCTTATATGTGTAGAACAGTATAGTGAAGCATGGTGCACCATACTGTAACACTCAGTCACGCCAGCAATGAAAAAGTAGAGATCACATCCTTCAGTTCATGTAGGGTGGCTTTAAATCGCAAATAGGCTTACAGTTTAAATAAGTTGAATACATTCCAGGTGAATACAACAAAAAAAACATACAAAGCAGCTTCAGGTTGAGTAGAAAAGCATGTCCCCTGCTACCATGCTACAGAGAAGGACCCAGGTGTGCTGGTGACATTTATCATATATTTGAAGATGCACGGCGCCATCCGTGGTTACTACAGCACCCAACTTTATACATAGGGGATTCGGTAAGGAGTGCAGCAGTTCCTCTCGAAGATCGTGTTTGTTTGTGGAGACACACACAACTTACTAGCACACACAAGAATGGCTCCATAGGACACGGGGAGCAAGGGAAAGAAGCCCCCCTAAAACAGGATATCAGGGGCAGCACTCAAGGGACAAACTGATTTTGCAGGAAACGAAAACTTTTAACTATCAAGAATCAGCATCTATTGTAAGAGATTTAATGAGCATTTGAAATAGCTTAACATTTGTTTGACTTTAATATCACTTTAAGCACCAGAAAAATATGACCCTTTAACATAGTTTTTTAAAGTTGTAATTTTGTATAATTTGCCTTTAAAATAATATGTTGTTGTATGACATCTGTATCGGTGCACTTACACTTCAACGTGTATTTCCACTTTTGCAGTCAAATCAGAAAACATCCCTCTATGTTTGTTGTGTTTCTATTCACACAGCATAACGAAAAATCATTTTTTAAAACATATTTCTTACCTTCTGCAGAAGGCAAAATGTTTAAATCCAGGTGAAAGTAACTTAAACTGCAAAAATCATTTTTTTAATATTTTTGTAGCTTATACTATGTACTTGGGAACACGTAACAAATATAAAATAGGTGTTTTCTCAATTTGGCTGCAAAAGTGGAAATACACTTTAATTATTGTCCCCTTATACCCTAATGGATTGTAAATCCTTGTGAACAAGACCCAACATTTATGTATCCAATTATGTAGTGGTACCACCATGTTATACAGTGCTGCAGAATAAAGCATTTCAAGTGCCCATAACCGGATGGTGAATAGATAAATGGCCTCTATTTTTGGATATATTTTTTTTCCTTCCAAGATGATTTCCATTTTTTGTCTTTTTCGGGAGGGGGGCCTGGGGGTGCACAATATTTTCTTAATATATGTATAATTATACATTTATAGAATTTTACTGTCTGTTTTTTCTGCTGTAATTTGTTATGTGAAATCCAATAAATTATAAACATTTACTGCTTGTTTTTTTTGTGTCTTCCTTTAAAGAGCAATTCTGGGCAACAAGTGAAAACAATGGGTTAACTATCAGTTATATTGAGTAGATAATGCAACTATGCTAAAGGGAAAAAATTTATTGAGTTCTCTGTAATCCTTTGCAAGATGATTGCACAGCGCTTCTTATTTGAGGGCTGACTGTATCTGCTTCCTTAAAGAGATTCTTGTCACCAATATAAAATATGACAGCTAAAAACACAGAAAAATCCAGTATTTTAGGTGCTCGCTTTCAGTGTTTTCCCTTTCCAGAAAAAGATGTGCCTCTGCACAGCTCCTGCTATCCTTGCACGTCTTAGCCCCTCCTCTTTTGAGAGCGTCTAATTACTGTCTGTGTTGGCCCACCTCCTTCAACCTCCCCTCACCTACAAAACCTTTTATGATGCAGCCGGGGGAACAGCAAAGGGTAATACTATAGTATAAGGAAAATACTATAGTATAAGGAATCCTTAAATGACAGCTCTGATTCTACTGGGGCTGCTGACATCACATCCAAGATAGCAGTGCCATTTTAAATGCGTTGTGGTAGGGGAGCCCATTCATTAGAATGCACTGCATACTACATCTAACTACTAAAGACCCAACCGTAGCGTACTAAAATAAATACTTGACTCCTTTTTCACATTATACCATGTATTGTGGTGTAATGCAATGCACGTACAATGGCTAGGTATGTTGGGGTGCCATTAAGAAATCATGGCACTGCCACCTACCTAATAGTGTACATGCAATCTCGTGTGCATGCATTCCCGCATCGAATAGATCAATAGATCTGGGCAAGGCCTAAGAGGAATGCAGATGGCTACAAGAACATTATTATACTTTGTAAAATGTCTTATTGTTGTCTATGTCCCTATTGGAAAATTTTCCTCACTTTCTATCTGGGTGACAACATTGTAACTAAACGTGAGTGAAATTCTTCATACACAGACATTAATACAAACCTGACCTGACAGAGATTCCCAACTCTATCCAAAACTAACAAACTTTTACTCAATTACAAAACATTAAGGTGTCTATTCACAAAGCTGCTCAAGGATCTAGCCATAGCTTCGGCTGATCCTTCGGCTAGCTTTGACCCCAGGACCCCTTCAGTTCTACTACTACTGCTGTACAGGCTATTCACAATAGTCCGTACAGCTCCCGAAGTTGGCCGAGGGGCTCAGTCGAGCCGAAGGGCATATGCTTCGGCATGACTGAGCCGAGGTGAAAGCCGGCTGTAGCCGGCCGACAGCCTGCTACTGACTGCTGGGCAGAGCCAGCTGTCATCTCACGGCTGGCTCTGGCCACTTGCACAGACAGATCAGTGTCCCTGGTTACCAGGTAACCAGGGAGGCTGATCTCCAGACAGCCCAACTCTCTTGGACGCTCCTAGATAGCGGCTCCAGTGAGCCTGAAGTAAAAATGTGGCCAGGCAATGGACATTCAAATATTTACATATTCTTAAAGCAGACCTTTCAGCTAAAAACATTATGCCCATAGGCGTCCACAGCCTATTGTATTAGGGTGTGCGCACAAAAGTACAAATATATATATCACATACGTACATACACAGACCTGAGGCATCTCGGATTACCATCTCTTCAACTTTTCCTTACCTCTTCCAGCAGGGGTGCAGTAATAAAGCAGGGAGCCTGGCAGGTAGTCATATGACCACCTGCCCGGCTTCCTGATTGGATGGGAAGCTTGCGAAGCTGCAGCCACACCCCCTCACAGCTTTGTTGGCACAGAGACCTGCAGCTGTTTTGTGAGGAATGTAAGTGGTAAGTGCTGCTGTGCTCTGTATCTCTGAACTGGTCACAGGGAGATCTTTGTGATCTATGCCCCCATTAGAATCCTCCTCCTTACAATATTAAAAAGCCAACTTCTTTCACCATATCAGCTAAATTTCCTTTTCCCCCTTTTGTTTGCACCTGCCCCCTTTCACAATTCTCACCTAGGCAAGTATGACATGTCAGCCTCTGCCTGTAGCCTCCTGGGATACCGATGTCACATATCCTAGGAAGCAACAGATCCATCAACAGGATTAATATAATATCTGGCTAAGAGAAAGAAAGATAGAAGAGTGACTGTGCAAGATCTTGTGCCACATCATTAGGGGGCGGATGCACAAATTTGGAAGAGACAGCTGGCTCCTGTTGAAGAAAAAAACAATGGCAGAGTGGAACGAGAAGTGCACTTTAAGAATTGCAGGTAAGAAATGGACAACAGTGGATTTGAGGGCCTTGTAAGTATGTGTATGTGTACTGGAAGTGTAAGGTCCACTTTAACAAACAGTAAATATACTTTTTTTTAAAAAGCTCTCACTGACCTCTGTAGCTGGAACCACTGTGGAGAGTTTCATTCTTAAAGTTCACAGCAGAAGCTGCTCACTTTTACTTTTCATTTCTCTCTGAAGCACAGTTTCTCCTCCCAGCAGTAAGTTAGTAGCCTGTCAAACTTTTAATCATTACTAAAAACACAAAGCAGGGGTCTGTGACCAGATTTGAATTCACTGTTTCTATTGTGATGTTTGTAGATAAATTACTTTACTGTGGCTGTAACTACAGAGGTTAGTAAGGGCCTAGTTTAAAGCCAGTGCTGAAGTACTACAACAAAATGTATGCAAAACTCTTCAGAAACGCATGAAAATGCTCATTGAAAAAACAAGTCCATGTGAAAAACAAATCCCCTTTTAGGTGATTTACTTATGATGTACATTTACATGCAGGCACCATGTTGGATCTGTGTTTGCAAACCTCCAGTGATAAGCAAAGAGGTAAGAACTGCCTCATAATTGAAGTTACTCATATGGTTTGGTTCCATTATAGACACAGCTTGGGATGAGGATCACTAAATATTTTCTATGGTATTATAAAGCATATGAAAAGCACAGGTTGGTTGCTGTGTGTTATTACACTTTGTTTTCAATGCATCCTAAAAAGACTTTGCATATATTTGAGGTAAAACTATTACTACACACACATTACCCAAAAAAAAAAAGAATGCCAGATTTTAACATGTATTTTAACATTTTTGCTGCCAGGACCTGCCCCCCATTTTAACTCTCAGGTGGCCAGACCATATTTGCAGTTTTTCACTTTTTTTATGATTTTCCATTTTCAAATTTCAGAGTTTGTAAAGACAATACATTTTCTAAAAGTGCAGGAGTGGTAGAATAAAAAGACAATGTCACTGTAGGTCCAGCAATATTTGTGCAAATGTTTATCAAACCATATTTTCAATAATAATACACTAAAATCACTCACACATGCACACAAAAATAATATCACTTATCAAATTCCTACTAAATCTAACAGATAAAACTGTATTAAAATCTAACTAATATATACAAAGAGTGCCAAAAAATGTATACACATTATAAGAAAGGAAAAAACTGTATTAAAATTGTAATACTCAATATAGACCAATAACAAAAGATGAATACAAGTCACATTTGACTTCTGCAATTACAGTTGCTCAAAGTGGTTACCATTAGTGTACAGACACTTCTGATTACGGCGAACTACTGCTTGAGCACTATTGACCAAACTGTACGCTTGTATTGCTGTGTATGCCATTTCAATTTCTTCCTGAAGTACCACCAGTGTAGCCGGTATTGCACCCTTCGATCAGAGTAGTCTTCATTCAGTGCATGTAATAATCTTGGGATGAAAACTTTCCATTTTGCTGTTTTAAGTATGCATCATATGCTTGTTCTGCTAACTCCTGTCTCACATGCACATTGTTTGGTGGACTTCTGTGGTGAGCTTGTAAACTGTTCCAACACAATAGCAGAAGAAGCAGGACTTGTTGCTGTGTGAGGCCTCCTGGATCTTCCCTTGTGCACATCACACACAGTACCATACGTCTCAAACTTATCACGAATGCGTGCAATTGTTAGACGTGTTGGAGGTTCTGTTGCATACTCACACCTCCATTGTCATTGTACTTCCACAACATTCTCGAATTTCAAATACCACTTCAAAATGGTCTTGCACTCCTTGAACGACAACTTCCTCCATTTTCTTTGACTGTCCTGCTTGTTGCATGGTGATGCTAGCATTCATTTGATTAAAGCCATCTATTGAGCGAACGTCATACTACACATTACTACTGTAATTCAATTCAACTTTGAAAAGTAATAAATAAATGACATCTCTTAAAATGTGTATACATTTTATGGCACCACTGGTATGTTGTTATTATTATTGGTATTATTATCATTATTATTATTAATAATAATATTAAATAAAACTCAAAGGTACAGAAAACTGTAAATAAGCAACTTGGTAAAAATGTGGAGGTTGGGCTCCCATCATGCATTGTGTTAACGCCAGATCTGCAGTGGCATTTGTGCATTGTGATAAAACGATGCTGATGTAAATTTTGTGACGTGTGTTACAGCGCGCACAAATGCACTGCAACCACACACACACAATTGAAATAAGGTTATTTAAAAATGTAAAAGAAAAAAAGTCAAGCACTGGTATGTGTTGTACCATTGCACTGCAGCGCATGTGCACCAAATATAACACAAATTAACTGATCCTCCAATCTCCATCCTGAATCCACCACTCTGCCTGTCACGATCCTCCCCCCTGCTGCATTGTTCTCCTCACTGGGTGCTGGCAGTCTGCTCTGCTCTGTGTCCTCTTCAAAACCCGCTGTCTGTGCTGATAGAGGAAAGGGGAGAGCAGCAGGGATCTGAGGGCACACAGGGGACATGGAGTGGTGAAGATTGCCGGAATCCAGCAGCAGCTTGTCAGCTGTTGATAACAGCTATTCATTTACTCTTTTTTTTTTTTGCCTGGGGTTCCACTTTTTTTAACTGGGGTACAAAAGTGGAACTCTTTCACTGCCACCATTGTAAGGCATACCACTGATCATAACTACTTCCAGCTGGCCAAGTCAGTATGCTTTAAGCTTGCAACACTCACCTACCATGAGCTTACAGCAGAAGGGTGAATGCATCCGACCTAAGGCATACTGACTTGGCCAGCTGGAAATAGTTATGATCCACCACATGCCTTACATTGGTGGCAGTGAAAGGGTTAAAGACAAAAAAAGAAATAGAGTGGGTTCTCTCAAAGTATATACCAGACCTTTATACTTGATACTTGATATGGATTTTAAGGTGGAACTCCACACAAAAATAAATAAAAAGTGTAGGTTCACTCCAAAATTCTCATCACACCGTTTTTCGGCAGGCCAGAAAAATAAGGGGACACTGTCCATGCGCTACCCCCTTCCTCCTGATCCATACCAGGCCACATGTCCTCAACTTGGGGAGGCACCATGTCACTAATTTAATGATGACAAGTATCTCTTTCCCACATCCCTGGCCAGGTGAATGTGGGGGTCTGCGGGGAGCACTTATAGCGGCAGTATCTTAAGATAAGAGGACTCCAGATATCCACCCCCTCCCCAGTACATGAGTGAGTCACAAAAAATTATTGCAGCTAAATGGTGCTGAGAATGCAAAACTAACTGTTAGGATTCCAGAGACTGCCTGCAACCCTGAGTTAGAAATCATTCATGTAGTTGAAGTAATGATACCACCACTGCAGGAATGACTTCCTGCACAGCTGGAGATTTGCTTTGGTGGGAATCAAAACGCTATTGTGTAAATGAGCCCAAACAAAGTGCGAACAGTCACATACCTAGTCACCAGGAGTAAACGTCCTGAAGTCTGTACCATGTATCTCCTCCCTCTCTGCTTCCTGCCTCACCAATCACACTCAAACCTCCAAGGCAGGTTTAAAGCTTAACTCTATGGAGAAGCTAAAAAAAACTAATCAAAGCAGGTAAGTATACATCAATAGTTCATTAAATGTATTTGTTTAAATGCAACTTGTAGGGGCTCATTTACACCATAGCATTGCACTAAGCGCATGGTATACCTAGCATGTGGTACCGTTAGCTGTGCATTGCTTTGCCATTAATTTGAATGGCACCCCAGCACACCTTCCAGTGACTTTGCATCGCAGCACAATAAGTAGTACAGCAATCAGTGCAAGTCCTACAAGCACTACTATTTTCATTGCAATGCATGGTATTGTGTTACATCACATTGTGCTTCAACACATGGCACCATACACTAGGTGCGCTATACAATTGCATGTGCTAAACACACAGAAACCGTGAATTAAGGGAAACGCTTTGGTGTAAACTAATCCTAAATCTGGCCTTACATGTGGCATTTTCAGTGAATTTCAACTGCTTTCCATCCACTGGAAATCACACAGAGGATCGCTAGTCATTGCCAGAAACTAAGCAATCTACCACCCATGAGTCTGATCGACCACCAGAATTCAGTCAATTGTGAAGTCAAAACTGAGCAATAAACTGTCAGCTTCAAAACAGTTAATGTTCGATTGGGACAATTTTGATTCCATCACCTTGCTGTCATTCATAACCACCATTTAAGTAATTGATTGCTTTATGATTTTGACCAAATAAATTGTAATTGAATGTGTAATCACCCTATCAAAGTGGCATGCATGGCCAGTTTTAGTACTTGAATTTGGCATGGTATCATCCCCTTGCAATCCCCTGTACAACAACACTTATAGTAATGTAGCAATGCATTCCAATGGGAAATTGTTTTTGTTTTTTTTTCTATTCTGACATCGCTCCGTGTCAGAATAAAGAAAAAAAAAGAAACAGCAGTGTTTCTCTCCTTGGCATCCAGGAGCGGGAGACTCCTGGAGCGCCAGGGAGAGTGCGCTCCAGGAGTCTGCTTTTATCAGAGCTTTCACTACTTTTCCAATTCCACGTGTTTTGAGCATATTTTGTCAAACTAGAACAAGATGGTAACCGCATACAGGCACCTCTGCAAAGTGTGGTCCTAACTCTATTTATATGAGTCTCCAAGTGGGAGCATATTGATGCAGTTGATAAATTGAATGCAGTTGTACCAGTAAGTAGCCTACTGCTCCTTACAAGGTGCAGGGACGCACTGGAGGCCCAGCAACCACAGATGCATGCCGGGATCCCCAATGCGTCTCCACATCCAAGATAGTCAAACTATTGCGCATATTTTGTGCCTGTTTTCATCTGCACTTGTCCTGGGGCTGTCTAAAACTGAAGCATCACCTAACAAAACCATTGCAACTTAAGAAGTCCACATGACAACTTCTTCAAGAAGTGACAGTTAAGCTTTTTGCCTGAAGTTACGAGTCTTCTTTCCTGGAGTCTATTTAATCTCATTTATGAACAACATTACACTAGCATCATAAATCTGGTGCAAAGTGTGTCAAATAAATTCTGTGCAAGTTCAAACACTCACAATTGCTATGATAAATTCTCCTCTGTATATATTAAATATAAAACCTGCAGTGGGTGTGTTTGAGATTACTTGCATCATAAGGAGGAGTTCTAAGATTCCTCAGATTACTGAGAAATGATAGTGGGGTGGACTAGTGCGGTACAACAATTATTTGTGGTTTGCCCTGCAAGAGGAACAAAGAAAACAATATAGTGTAAGGAAAACTAATAATAATAACACGCTGTCAATTTATTAATGTGAATGAAAGTATGAACCTGCAAGAGAATTAAAATATTGCATATGTTTTCTTTATCTAACAATATATGCATATATATATACAAAGTAAAAACGACTAAACTTCCCAGCACACATTTTGTACCTTCAGAAAAATATATCTACGATTAGCTTTTGAAGTTTGTAGTCAGTTATATAAAAGTACAAACAAGTAATATACAACAACAATACAGCTATTTTATCTCAATGTGGGTGTTGTTGTATTTAAGACAATTAGACAAACCTTTGAAACTATCTATAAGCTCAATAGCGTAAAGTGTAGACAACCTTGGAACTCCAGCTTTGGTGAAACTACATATCCACACAGGACTCCCAGAGGCATGCTGGGATATGCAGTTTCACTGCAGCTGGAGTGCTGAGGTTGCCTACCACTGGTGTATATCAAGGCAAAATAAAAGAAAATGTCGCCATTTTTCATGCCTTTAAATCGCTGCAAGTACAGAAAAGTACCTGTCGATCTGCCAGAAATGCACTCAGCTTTTAAAGTGACATTAAACCCTCAGATTTTGTAACATAAAACAATACTGTAATGTGTGCCTTACTGTAATCCATGGTTGTTTCCCTTCTCTTTGCTGCTCTTCCTTTAAAATCTGTATCTGTTCTCATGCTCTGCAGAACTTCTGTTTTGCAGCAGACTGCCTTGTCTCAGGAATGGATACACGGTGTCTGTGTATACGTTTGTATAGGCTTGAAACCTGAGCCAGCACTACAGGAAGAGGCCCTGAGCTGAAAAGGGAAGTTCTCCCCAAGCATGAGAAGACATGAGGATTTAAAAGGAAGAGCAGCAAAGAGAAGGGAAACAACCATGGATTACAGTAAGACACACATTACAGTATTGCTTTATGTTAAAAAATCTGAGGGTTTAATGTCACCTTAAGTCCTGTTGTGGGCTGACAACACACAGATTTTTGTGAACTGAGTTTTGTCATCCTCCCAGTGTCTGTTGCTAACATACTCAACCACTTCCACCTTCATATCACTACAACCTAAAGGATAATCATTCTGTAGTCCAAGATAAAAACTGGGAGGGCTAATGTGGCCTCCTTATAATACCACAGGAAGAGGATAATTTATAAAGGGTTAATCCAGTGTATAGCTGGGTGAATGCCATTTACACAGCATTACTGTCACTGGATGGAGCTGAGGAGCATAGGAAATTCTTCTAATGGCAGTAATATTGTGTGAATGCGTTGGTCCAGCTATACGCTGGGTGAATCCTTTATACGTCAGCCCCTATGTCCTTTAGACATAATATAGCTCTTAATTTCTAACATGGTCAACCATTTTTTGGGGGGGGTTTTTCCCCTTATCAAACAGATATAACAAAACGCTTCCAATGGTATATTTAACAGATCAATAGGGAGCACACAGGAGACGTTGATTTCTGCAATTTACATACACTTTAAGTGTCATATGACTATCATATTACAGGCTATCAACATTTTCTGATCTATCTACAAAACATGCCTAGCCCATACATTTATGCAGACAAGACTTAATTCAAGGGAACAAAAGCAATCATACACAACAATCCAATTTGGAAGACCAATTCTCCCCCTGAGCTCAGATGACCAAGGAATGTTTGTAGATCTTGCAGCTTGTCCATAGGTCAAGCCAGGCAATAATTATGACATGGGTTTATTCAGACAGGTAGTGCAGAAATGCCCAGCCATGAGATGTGTTTGTATATGATAAAGCTCCAAGCTAACCTGAACAAGACCCAAAGAGCCCACAGAGTCAAGAAGGTGATTGTTCATGCAATGCTCAGTATAACTTACATCAAGGAAATTTACCTTCTAACCTCCTGATAAAGACTGACCAGCCTCTACTGCAGGTGAGTTAGTTCCCCAATCTACTCATCACTTTCAAATCATGTTTATAGGCACTTGTATGCCCCATTAAAGTGTATGCATATCCCAAACTGTTTTTTTATCTTTGATAAAGTAGGTAGGGGTTAAAACCTCTGTCAGTTTAGTTTTTGCTGTTTGTGTATCTTTGGGGAGATTTCTCCTTACAGCCTGTCCCAGAGATGCAACAGGATGTGAAGAAATCTCAACAAAACAAGGAAACCCCCCTTTTTTGGTCACCAGAACAGATGTCCCCTTCCCTCTCGTTCTGCTGTCAACTGTAACATTTTAGATTTTCTATAAATTTCTAATTGACAATACTCTCAATAACAAATATAGTGAGTGACTTCCCCAACGGGGACAGACAGAAATAAAAGTTTGAAGGGATTCTATTCCTTCCCTAACCTGTCAAAAACTGGGGAAAAAGGTTTTGGCTGGAGTTATACTTTACTGCTCAGCATACACAATTACAAAACTTTACGTGAAGCCAATGTAGCAAGCAAGACCCCCATGAAAGCATCCCTACTGTAATTAGAGCTATAGCAGCAATAAAGCAGCTATCAGTAACACTGCATTTGATATAAAAGACTCTGGCAATGACCTAGGCCAAAAAAAAACACAATAGTCTTGGGTGTTGGGCAAAGGGGTTACAACAATCCTATAAAAAAAAAAAAATGCTGCAAAAGCCAACTGGAAACCAAGGCCATTCAGCGGCCATTGTGCCATAAGTAAGAAGGTTGTTTGACACAGAATTGGTACTTTTCTAAAAGCTTTATATTATCTCCACTGATTTGCACCTCCAGGGGCTAAAGCAGTCATTCCTAGGCTACTGTGTTCTTTCCAATGACTTTACAATGTATTTTATTGTTTATATACACTGAGTGGCCAGATTATTATGACAACCCCATTAGTACTTCGTTGGGCCACGAGATGACTCCACGAGATGACTTCATTGGGCCACCTCGTGACTCCACTAGATGTTGAAAGGGGATGCGAGGAATCTGACACTGCACTGTTGCCCTTCTGTTGTCTTGTACCAGTCTTGCCACTCTCCGTTCTGCCCTAACATTGACTAGTCGCTGACGGCCACAATTCGCACTTCAGACCCAGAGTTTCGGCTGACAGTCCAGTCTTTAAACACTTTAACAACAGCTGCTCCTGAACATTTAACGAATTCTGCTGTTTTGCTGATACTTGCTCCATGGCTCCGAGCGCCAACAATCATCCCACGTTCAATCGCGTTTTTACCCATATCTTCAGAAGAAAATCACTTCTATTGTCGTGGTAAACAACCTGCTTCCCTATTTATAATGGTCTGGCCCTCTAGCAACTTCAGTGCGAAATTATAGCTAATTATAGCTAATTTGCCTACAAACGTCAGGTGGTCATAATAATCTGGCCACTCAGTGTATATCTACAGAAAGAGAGAGAAACAAAGAGAAAGTTAGAATGAGGGAGCAAGTGAGGCAGAGAAGGGAGAGAGGAGAATAGATTTTTATGTACTAGTTTAAGTGATTAATTAACCTGACCACAATTCACAAAACAATCTATTCACACAGTCTAAATTCAATAGGCATTTGCACCAGATGGATAATTTTGGACTGCAGAATTTCCTAGATCTGCCAGAAATCTGTCTTTCAAACACGCCATGCATTCAAACACCACTAATAACATCTAAACATATCGACAATGGTAATGTATTATACTGCATGTATGAATCTGACAAATCACTAACATTTTGCCATTATCTATTTACAAGAATGAAATATATGATTATGAGCTGAAACATCATAGGATCAAATGTCTGCTGTATCAAAAAAGAAGCATTTGTATTGTCATTGTGATTTTAGGAAATATAACTAAGGCACAGTCAAGGAAGGCATACAGGACACTTTATAAGACAATATCTAAAGGAGTCCGAGTCAAATATATCATCAATTAGCTGATAGCATACCTGGTGTTATATGGTTATAGACACAGATAGTCTTTCTTCAAAACTGATTCAATGATTGTTAAGACAGGAGGATACTCAGAGAATTCTGTTTTTGACGTGTAAGTGGAATTTAAGGTTAAGCTTATTGGACAGAGGCTATACTTTGTAACTATAACTTAGTAACAAAGTGAAACTAACTTCAGAAGGTCTCATAGAAGAGGGTTATCTGGCTAATAGACATGAAGGTTGTACATACTGCTCTTAGGCCTTTTCCTTTAAAAGTTTAAAATGACAGACAGGTTCACTTTAATGAATGATCATTGTTTTGTGTACTCCCATCTAGAAGTACTTAATGAACCATGCTTTAAGGGCAGCACATATGCCAAAGCTAAAGGCCAAGTTGTATAGACAAGTGTGGAGGTGGTTAAATCAATAGCAATTGTCTCAGAATGGTCCATAACTGTTCAATAGATTGATGCAAACACAAAATACTGATCTGACTTGCCCATGTGAATGATAAACCTACAATAACAACTTCTTTCTCATCTTTTTTTTTTCTATAATTCCTAGTTCAGAATTATTGGTAGCTACTTGTAACTATTATACCAGCTGGTTGTTTGTAATAAAGAAATAATTTGTGCTTTGCATTAAATCTGCTGAAATGGACAAGATTGGTATACTACCAGCAAAATAAATGTATGGCAATATACAGTGTGCTTGAAATGAAGTATGTATTAATGATGAGGCAGACTTGGTACTTGAGATACTGTCACAGGCTGGGCTCTTTGAGAAAGACTATTAATTATGACAATATCCCATTCTATGTAGCGGGGAGATGAGCTGCTGCTGATTATATATGTATATAATGTATTTTACCAGCAGACAGAGATCTTAACCCCAGGTTAGCTTCTACTCGAGCACTTGATCCTTCAAATAGTTATAAGTCAATTTTATTGGCGAATTGAATCATTTTAGATGCAGCTCGGTGTCACAGCAGCCTCTGCCTTGTTTGCTGTCTATATTTTCAGCTGTACATTTGTGGAGTTTAACACACTTCAAGCAAATTTACAGACGTCTGACATGAACTAGTATTGTCTACAGTGGATCGTGTTAGCCTGGCACCTCGTGTTATCTGCACACTGCCTATATGCATACATGAATACATAAATAACACCATAAAAGCCTGCAACACACCATAAATTTGTCTGATAGTTTATTAGGGGCCCGGGAAGGACAAGGGTAACTAGCTAGAGCCTAGCAGGGGTTTAACCCTTCAACACCCTGATAGCATTGGAGTGCTAGGAATGCAACGAGGTCTTCGTTTACTATGACTCCATCTCTATATCAAAAATACTGAAATCTATATTAATCAAAGAATACCGATATGGTATAGTTTAGTATAGTTATAGATATACTAGACAGACAGATGGATAAGAAAATAAAAAGATCGATAGATAGCACTAGATAGATGAATAGATAGATAGATAGATAGATAGATAGATAGATAGATAGATAGATAGATAGATAGATAGATAGATAGATAGATGATAGATCGATCTAGAATTTAGTCAATGTGGCTACTGAATTATATTTTGCCCATTATGTGTATAAATGGAAATAAATTGATTAGATAGATAAAAATCACATAATTAAATATGTAATAATTTATAATAATAAATAATAATAATAATAATAAGCATCTCTTATATGTAGATTTACACACACACACATGGTTGCACATTTATCTATGCTATGAACACAGCAAGCAATCTAGAAAGCCACAAGTTGTAATAAGACAGACTTATGCTTCATAATTTTTTTGAAGAAAAAGCAGTTACCTGTGTACACACTTTAGAACAAAGTCAAGTGACTCTTAAGAAATTGCAGGACTACAATTCCCAGCATTATCTGCCAGTGAGCACTGCTGCCTGCCCAAAGGCTGGTCTAAGGACAGGGTTTAACTGTCTCAATCACAATAATTACTGTGTGTGATAAATGAAGGTAGGGTCGTGCGTGATGTGAAAGGGAGGTTACAGTCTATGGACATACTATATGAGCTGTATAATTCCCTATAAACACACCGATGTCTGGGGCAGGAGTGCCAAGTTAGAAACCTAATAGGGACTTGACTTCCTTTTTCTAACGCAGTCTGCTTTCATCATAGACGAAGGAATGCGTTACAATGTATTTCTCCAAATCCAGAGACTTTGTTACATTGTTGAAATTATTGTCATAACATCTCCCAACTTGCCACTTTAGTACTTTTAAGTGGAATTATTGTTTCTATTGATAATTCACAGAATTACAATGTGTGTGTATACAATAATGCACCCAATAAATCCAGTACCTGCCTGCTCAGTGTAGATACAAATTATTACCAGTCTGGAGTAAAGTATAAAAGTTCAGCTGGTTCAGCTACATACTATATAAATCCACACAACCACTAGTTTCAAATCAACTGCTCAAAGCTTGTAGACAAAAATACAGTTAATGGCCATACAAACTTCATGTAGACGACTTTAATGATACTGGAAAAGGACGTCAGATGAAAGGTAAAGGGTGTACTTTTGCTATATATATATACACACATATATTAGATAGTATATAAATATTACAAATATTTGTGGGGGTATACAGGAACTTTTCAGACTATATCTATGCACATGTGGCTCTATATGGTCACTAACGTTTAGTTACTTTAACCAGATACAATTCATTATATGGCAGCCCCTACTTACCTATTCATTTATTCACGGGCTCATTCTGGGCGATCTACCGCTGCTAACATGTTTTTCAGGACTCATAATTATTTGTCAAAGTCTGCAAAGTATATCATCCTCTTTCCCTTGTGATAATTAGTTACCATAGCATCTAATACGCAAATGTGCCCAGAGCACACCATTAACAGTTAAACGGAGGATTCAATTTAACACATGATTATATCTTTGGAAAGCCATTCTATTAGGGAAGTCAATGTCACTCATGCTGGGGCAATCACATGCAAGATTTGGAGAGCAGAAAGGACAAGGTGGAAGGGGAAGGGGGGGGGGGGGCACAGCTGGAAGTACATAGGAAACTGCCTGTTAAAATTGTCACAAATTCAATTTTGATCAAGCCAGCAATGGGCTGATAGGTTAACGGTGTAACAGTAACAATAAGTCCATCCATTGTGAGAAGTCACCGTTTGAGGCTGCCCATAGACATCACAATTTTTAGATAAAAATGTGATGAACATGAATACCTAAGATAACATAGTAAGTATAAACATTTACCACAGGACACAAGAATTCGAGATATCATGATATAATGATTTTCCAGCTTGTTGGAAAGTATCTTTTTGCGTTAGTTTTCAACAAATATTGAGGATTATTTAGAGAACAGGACAATTACAATCTAAAAAAAAAATCTGTCACTGTTCAAACAGCAAACAATCGCAAGCGATGATCAATCATATACGAATCGCATCAATCCATTACAAAATATACGTTTCTATTCATCACTTATGATCCTTCCAAAAATGTTGATGTTATCAAATCTTTGCTGAATTTTACTAAGAATTGTCTTGTGTTTGGTCTGTCTCAGTCCATGTAGCTCTACAATATGTATACTCGAAATAGTAAATATTTCCCTACATAAATGAAAAAGTTTTACCAACATCCACATTTACTTTAAGATAATGATGTCACTATAATGACATAAAAAAGCTTATTTAAAAAAGATATTGCAAAGTGAAATGTATGGAGCTAAGTTCAATAACCCATAGCAACCAATCCCATTTCAGGTTATTGCAGTCAAATGAGGAAAAAGATCAATATTTTAGAGGACTATGCATATATTGGAAATGTACACTACAAGTGCTGAAACTGGGGTGCACAATCTACACCTTGCATAAATGATGATGTTCATCAGAATGTAAGTCAAATACATGACATTACCAAAGACCTAATCTATTCATAAATTAAAGAAAAAAAAGAAAGGGAGACATTTGCCCCTAGAAAGCAAATGAATGTTAGCTCTAGCATTCCAAACTACAGTAGACATGAGCAATCTGATTGGCTTCTTTGGCTTTTAAAAAGAAGTCCCAAAATATATATTAAATCATACATGACCAGAAGTAATTTATGTAAGTAAAATCCTATAATTTAAAAAAATGACTCAAGGGAAAAAAGATTATGAAAATAATGAATTGCTGCTAAATGCATTAGACTCAATTCACAAAGCTTACACACCAGCATAAGTCCATATTTAGTAAAAAAATATATATATATATATTTTTAGTGGAGTCCAATTAAACTTTGAAATTGCAATCACATGCTTAAAAATAAAGATTCTTATCTTTGTGTTAAACTTTGTAAATGGACTCTATTGTCATGTGTGATCCTTCAAAAACTGAATCCTGCAGACTTCCCAGAGAAGCCCTCCATCCCAAATTGACTCAGGTCTACAGGACCTCATTTAGTCCACAGAGCCAGGCTGTCCTGCCCTGGACCCGGGGCTGCCCATGGATGAGCTTCCAGGAGACACGGCCCTTGTAATGAGAAGTATTAAGTATTACGCAGTAAATCTTGCAGCTAATTTGTCCTATGATGTTAATTTGGAAAAAAAATGCTTCTGGTGGTTAATTTCTAATCAGAGTGATGGACAGCAGAGACAGCAGAGACAGAACAATACAAACTAATGGCCGTGTTGCTGATCACTTTACTCCTTGATAATTACGTCGCAGAACAGTGTCATAATTATGTTCCTTAATCACATCCAGGAGGTCTAATTGCCTTAACGATGTGTTTCATTAAATGAATTTAGGTATTACAGTCGACAGTTTTCATACACAGTTGTTTTCAAATTAACATAATATTAGACATCGTCATGGAAATTGTTTTAATAATCATAATTAGAGGCGCCCAGGCTTTGTGTGGTAATGCTGAAAGACATGCAATATTTGTGGCCCGGGGCTGCCTGTGCCACCCTGTCTGCAGTGCCTTTCCCAGCCCACTGCCCCAGCCTAGCACTGCACATAAGTGCCCATCTTCTTTGGCAGTTCACCAGTCGGGGCAAACTCACATTTGTCTAGGCAATTTGTTATCCTGCTGTACACAGGGCTACAGCTACATATTCTATAGATTGGATATCAAAAATAAAATGACACATCACAAGCCAATCCAGCTCTTCCTATAACCAGTTCTCTAATCCTTCTTAGAACTAGTTCTATGACTCTGATCAGAAGATCACATAAACAATATAAACCAACTTGAAACACCTTATCAATTGAAAAGGGATTTCAATGATAAAAAAAAAAAATAGTACATTCTCATTAAATTGGATTGGGGCCTGTTAAACCTTCCCAAACCATTCCTTTTTTATACATTAGGAATAGCACACTTGCCCCAAATCAATGACAATTAAAAGCTTCAATTTTAACATCGCATTGCAGCATTTTAAATATTAAAACTGTAAATGTACATAATAAATAAGGTGAAGGCGAAGTGCACACAAATATAAATGCTTAGAAAACTCTGTACTGTTTAATACAATTTATCTAGTTCATTCCAATAATTTTCTGCAAGCGAATCCGCCACACACCTTAATGAATAAGCCTGGAACATTCGCTAGAGTCAATTCAGTTGCCTTTTTGGCGCAGATGTGCACACAAGATAATATATGTGCGTTAGTAATCTCATTGACCTATTTAATGGGCAGAATTCTTTACACATCCTTGACCTGCCATCAAGTCCATCAGCCATTCAACATGACAAACTGAACCCTGCCAAGTGCCACAAACAGTAGGGTATGGATGCAGTGTCTTTCCACATGTAATACTTCATAGATCTCATTTATAAAATCACTTTTTTAAAAACACAAATTTAAAAAAACCTCATAGATAAATCATTAGAATTGACTCAAAAGCTTTGAACGCACACAGAACAAAAAGTCATCATATACCACAGTTGATACGATTTTCTTTTATTTTAAACAAGGCCAGATGTAGTTATCTCAGATTAAATGGGATCAGAATTGCAATTGATTTAAAAGAACATAATTATGCATACTACCCAATTAATAATACACATCCTCTTGCAGATTTTTGGAGGGAATCCATTTATTAAAGCTTAGCTTAAACACAGTTATGTTGCAACTTCAGATCACAAAAATGGTCTGATTTATTTTTCCAGTGAGCTAAAAGCTCGCAAACATCGAGAATGTCTGATAAACTGGCATTATTTTTTTTTTGTTTTGTTTATTAGGCTTTGAAAAACTTGGCACAAGTTTAGAGATTCAATTTAGCATAGATCTCCCCCACCAACAAAAAAAAAATTATATAAATAAAAACAAAGAAAACATAATGCATCTTCACTTCCTTTCAACTGTAACACAAGATAAATAAACTTGAACAATTATTGAATAGTGACACATAAATAACCACTTATTCCCACACAACATTCCATAATGATCAACAAGGTGCACCAAAAGAATGAAGGAAACAAACAAATTCTTTAGACTTTCACCCCCCAGACACTTCTCTGGTCTGCATGCCAGTTACATCCTCACCAAAATATTTGAAGCAATGTCATACAAAGTTCAGACACGATAAAAAATACAAATGATTTATAACCTCGTAAGGTTGAGTTCTTTTTTTTTTAATTATTATTATTAAATAAGTCTATATTTCAAGTGTTTTCCTGGCTCAAAAACATTATCAAATTCAAGTGCCCTTTTTATTTTTTATTTCTGATTTATCAGAAATGTCAGTCATAAAGGAAATAGGCTATGTAATAATTGTTAGTTTTTTTGTTTTTTTTTTTAAAGTGAGCAGCGATTTGTAACATAAATAATGGAAATATCCCACGTTGGCATTTGTCACAACAAGTGAGATGGGGGGGGGGACTCGAAGCGACTTTAGGACTCAGGTGTTGGGGTTTGTCTCCCAAGCAGCAAGGCTGGAGGAAACTAAGATAAGCAACAAATGAAGACACAGGATGGGGAGGAAGATGGACAAGCCAGCGGTCGCCTGCATGAAGCAACTTCTTTCCAATGACTTGGTGAATGAATTGTCCCTCTGCTGCGGGTGCCAGCTGATGCCAACTCCTGGGTGGCAGGGCTCTCTCTCTAAGGCTAAGGCTTGTCTGTACACTGCTTGCACAGACTGGAAGAGACGCTGTTGAAGAGGGCACATTTGTCTGGGCAGGAGCTGGCAGCTTGGAGCCCGGTGCTGAAGGGGTAGGCAGCGCTGGCAGCCGCCTGCTCATAGGCGCCCAGTGCAGGGTGCAGGGCTGCAGCAGCGGCGGCGGCGGCAGCGGCAGCAGCAGCAGGGTTGGGTATAGAGGCAGCAGAGATAGCTTGGCCTTGGTTGAGGTAAGCCACCAGCCTCCTCATCTCCTCCAGCGCTTGGGCTTGCATGAGGATGTAGTTCTTGGCCAGGAGCAGGGTGGCAATCTTAGAGAGTTTCCTGACCGAGGGGCTGTGGGCATAGGGGATGACAGCTCGCAGCTCGTCCAGGGCATCGTTCAGGTCGTGCATGCGCCTCCTCTCCCGGGCGTTGATGTTCAGCCTCAAGGCTTTTTGCTCTTTAGACTTCTTGCCTGAAGTGGGACCGCAGGGCATGTCGGACTTCATGCCAGGCTGGGAGGCCCTGTGGTCTGTCGTCCTGAGCACCAGATCGCAGCGCCCGTCACTGTCATCGTCCGGGCTCTGGTCCTCTCCCCCGCTGCTTTCCGCCACCGATACCCTGCCGGTGCTCTCCCCGTACTTGGCGCACATGCTCATGCTGGCGGCGGCTAACGCCAGAGGATCCCCCACTGCCCCTAACATCCCTCCACCCGCTGCAAGCGAGGCACCGGAGCTCTGGTGGTGGCGCAGGAGATCGGAGGGGTCGGCTCCGTCAAAGCAATGTAAAGGCGAGCGATCTCCCGGCTGGGACAAGTCCAGACCCGGGGGGGAGCGAAAGGCTGACTCCATCCTCTTAGCGGACACGCTGAGACTCTTATGGAACAGGTCCTCCTCCGCTAGGTTCAGCGCCCTCTCCATGTCCCCTGCCTTTTGATCCTCCTCACTTTAACTTGTGCTCGGTGCTGTCAGATGCTCACCATGAAAATCCTTCACTGAGGGGGGTCCTGCTCACTTAGTGGGGGTGTCACAGCTAGTCCACTTGATGGGGGTCACAGCTAGTAGACTTTATGGGGGTCACAACTAGTCCTCCACCTTGACAGGTCCGGCTCAGGTCCAGTGTCACGGCTCAACTGCAGGGTCAAGTCCGAGCTCAGCTCTAGTGGGTCAAGTCTGGTTCAGATGTAGTGGGTCAAGTCCGGCTCAACAGCAGTGCATCAGGTTCGGCTGAGCTCTAGTGGGTTAGGTCCGACTCAGCTCTACTGGGGCAAGTCCAGAGCAGCTCTAGTGGATCAAGTCCGGCTCAGCTCTAGTGGGTCAGGCTGAAGTCCAGTGTCGGGACCGCTTAAGCTTGACGGTATCAGGCTGAAGTCCAGTGCCAGGTCCGGCTCAGCTTGACGGTATCAGGCTGAAGTCCAGTGCTGGATCCGGCTCAGCTTAACTGTATCAGGCTGGAGCCCAGTGTCGGGTCCGGCTTAGCTTTCCGGTATCAGGCTGAAGTCCAGTGCCGGGTCCGCTTCAGCTTGACGGTATCAGCCTGAAGTCCAGTGCCGGGTCCGGCTCAGCTTCCCGGTATCAGGCTGAAGTCCAGTGTGTGGTCCGGCTCAGCTCCAGCCTGCTGTCATGCTCTCAGACATTGTGAGATGGAAGTGCTCTCTCCTCTTGCTTGGATTCACCTTCAAGAGATTTCCGGAGCCATCAAGCAGCGGCAGCCACAGACGGGGGAGTCTTTTACATCATTATCTCTGAGTAGGTTATTATGAAGAAGACTCGCCTGTTGGGACACAGCTTTCTACCCAATCAGGTTAACGTTTTAATTAATAGGATTAAAACGGTAACAAACAATCCCAGGCGCTAGCTGGCCCAGAGTCTGAGCACTTTTCATTTCCCTGCTCTGAAGACAGGCAGCAGCAGCCAGAGCTTTATAAAAGGCGCCTGCTCCATTATTCTCCGTGCCATCTGTATACACAGCGAACGCATATGTTTGCAAGACGCTGTGTCCTGTTAGTAACCCAACAACTGCCTTTAGCTTGACATGTGTGGCGACTTTCACTCCTCAATGAACACAGTAAAAGCCCCACTTTAGATCTAGGATGCTCCTTGCCTCCTTCAGCAAATTGCAACAAGGCTCTGCATTTTTTCTTTCCCCCTGAACACTTTCACAAGTGTTCCCAGCGAATAAATGTATGTTGTCAATGGGAGAGGTTATATAGAGGCTGCTCTCTCTATTTTATGTGGTGTATATCTTCATCTCAGCTTCCCTGGAGTCAATCAGCAACTACTTACTCTTGGTTTTATGAAGAGGTATGAGGACTGTTGTCCAACATTGCATAAAGCAGAGAATGGAGTTTGCAAATAACCCACCTTAGTACTTTCTAGCAGGACTTTATGATGTGAGGGAAATAGCCTTCTTTATGGATTGGTCTGCAATATTGTAACGGAACTGTAACTGTCTGGATTTTTTTTAGGCGCAGGGTTTGTAGTAACAAATCGCCTTCCTAGCAGCCTTTAGCATATAGAAATAGGTCAATGGCTCAAACAGACGCGATGCACATATTAATACTATGTAACATGTATTTATATACTCTGGTGGTGATATAAAGATAATATGAAACTGTTCCTTAAAATCATGAATATTAAAGAAAACATCTTTCTAAATAATGCCCATTGATTTTTGTAAACACAACACAATAACATTTATACACAGATCTCTTATAAATAGCATGAGCTAATTTAAAGCCCGCTGCATGGCAGTCTTGAAAACTTTGTATAGGCGCCCAACCTTTCTTCTATTATGCCAATTGACAGCCCAGCTTGTACATAGCATAGCACTAAAACCCTGTGTAGTAGAGCCCATAATGAAAAAAAGAGGGTCATGCGCAAGGAGCCAATAAGGCTTTGTTGCATGCTGAGAGGGACCATGCTGAGAGGAGAAGAGAGCAGAATGAGCATAATGATGACCTCATCAGTGTGCTGCTGCTGTTTCATTGTCCAATCAGAAGGGCTCAGACTGGGCGAGGCAGACTCAGCGCTATGAGTCAGTAAGACACTGAACCATGCACATGTGCAGAGAGGGACCATGCCGAGAGGAGAAGAGAGCAGAAGGAGCAGAAGGATGACATCATCAGTGTGCTGCTGCTTCATTGTCCAATCAGAAGGGCTCAGACTGGGTGAGGTAGACCCAGCGCTATGAGTCAGTAAGGTACTAGAACATGCAGATGTGCTGAGAGGGACCATGCTGAGCGGAGAAGAGAGCAGAAGGAGCAGAAGGATGACCATGTGCTGAGAGGAGAATTTGCTGAGAAGAGAATGGACAATGAAGCAGCAGTGTGCTGCTGCTTCATTGTCCAATCAGAAGGCCTTAGACTGGGAGAGGTAGACTCAGCACTATGAGCCAGTTAGGCACTGCAACATGCACATGTGCTGATAGGGAGCATGCTGAGAGCAGAAGAGAGGAGAGCGAGCAGAAGGATAACCTTATCAGTCTGGTGGCGTATTTTGACCAGTGTTCTTGCTGCTGTAGTATAGATTAAGAATCAGGTTATCTAGTCTGATAGACGTGCCTGAATCACAAACTGGCTTCACAGAGTTACAAATCCATTGGCAGGTTAAACAGTTCTTATTAGGGATGAGCGAACCAGGCAAAATCAGCTTTTTTTTCTGGCCCTTTTCAAGGCCAATAAAGCATGTTTTTGTTAAATAAAGGACATGTGTAGTGTTGTTTGGGACATGTAGCAATGCACAAAAAATAAAAAAATGCCTTCCGGCTAGGAAAGGGTCTTTTAATGTGGCTTAAAGGGCAACAATAATTTTACACAAATCCTTTAAATATCATGCTTAACATAAAGACAAAATGCCTTGCAAGAGGGTTGGCTTGACTTCCCACCTTGCAAGGTACCCTCACAATTTTGAGGGCATGTGGCCTGGTAGGGTTTAGGAAGAGAAGGGGACACACAATCACTGCTGCCCAATTTCCTGGCCAGCCAGGCTTCATGCTAGATAGGGTCTGAGATTTTGTAAGGGGACCCCACAAGCATGCATGCAGCCTGGCTGGCTAGAAAAGAGGTAGCTGTGAGCTTGCATTTCCCCTCAAATCATACAGCGCCTCATACCCTAAACATGGGGGGCGGAGGGTGAGTACCTTGCAAGGCGGGCAGACAAGCATCTCCCTTGAAAAACACCTTGTCCCTATGCTGATGGTTTCCAGATTGTGATAAGCCTTCCCTGCAGACCCCCACATCCCTTTTGGGGGACAGGGTGTGGGACAACTTTGGACAAGGTGCCTTCCAAGGGAGGAGATTTTTGGCCACCCTTCCTCCTTGAAAGGAACCCTCCCAATGTTGAGAGTATGTGGTCTGGTATGGTTGGCGGGGACAGGGACGCTTGCCGTCATGACTGCATTCCTAGATAAGGATCTTTTTTGAATGTGCAGGGGGACACCACACCATGTTTTGGTAAAATGTGCAGAGTCTCTTTAAGGGAAAAAACCCCCCAAAATTTAGAAGTTGTGATACCAGTGCTAAATGGCAGACTTCCGGCCATATCAGCCAGAGCTTTGGGCTGGCAAACTGACCAAATAGGCTGGGTTTGGTTGAACTCCAGCTGAACTCCAGGCTGAGACACTCCACATCTACCCTGCTGAGACCCTCTACGCCTGTCCTGCTAAGATTCTCCGCATCTGCCCCTGCTGAGACACTCCACATCTGTCATTGGTGAGACCCTCCACATCCGCCACTGGTGAAACCCTCCGCATCTGCCCCTGGTTAGACCCTCCACATCTACCACTGGTGAGACTCTCCGCATCTGCCTCTGGTTAGACCCTCCGCATCTGCCTGAGACCCTCCACATCAGGGGCCTAGCCTCCTGTGGGGTGGCCTGCTGCACTTACCTGCTGGACCACAGTCTGACGGGGATCAGACTGCCTGTGATGGCCAATCCCAGAGATGTTGTTGTGTATGTTTCATTCTAACTGCCCAGTCTGCCATGCAATGGTTCCTGCCTGAGGTGTGCCATGCATTGGTCC
The DNA here is from genome assembly GCF_000935625.1 of Nanorana parkeri. Taxonomy (NCBI): domain Eukaryota; kingdom Metazoa; phylum Chordata; class Amphibia; order Anura; family Dicroglossidae; genus Nanorana; species Nanorana parkeri. The sequence continues at coordinate 243,603 of NW_017307675.1, read as the reverse complement.
TGGTCTGAAGTCTGCCATGCATTGGTCCTGGTCTGAAGTCTGCCATGCATTGGTTCTGGTCTGAGGTCTGCCGTGTATTGGCTCTGGTCTGAGGTCTGCCATGCATTGGTTCTGATCTGCGGTCTGCCATGCATTGGTGCTGGTCTGAAGTCTGCTGTGCATTCTGTCATTTAGCTCACTTTCCAAATCACCGATATTGGTCTAGATTTTTTAACTCTCCTACCTATTCCCATGCAATTCACTGTTTAGTGAATAGGCTTGCTATTTTGAAAATAATGGGAGAAATAATTTCTGTAACACAAGAATATTCATGCGAATGAGGCACAAGGGGGGCCCATATTCTCGTATTGCCCGGGGGCCCCATGTGTTGTCAGCCTGCCCCTGAAAGAGATCTTGTGTAGTTATATACAAATTCTAGAAGAAGAATACCAAGACTGGGGAACTTCACAGAAGAAAACTAATAGGAAGGATAACTATTGGAAAATGTAAAAGTAAAAATTAAAATTCCTTGTTTGCAATTTAGAATTAACCACCTAGATCTATTCTGATTGCTGGTGACACTCTATAAACTTGGTGTACAATGTTGAAATAAGCCCAGTGAGGTGAGGACGTGGCCAACTCTTAGCAAGTCAGTAGTGACTTTGGTTGTACTAGGCTTACCGATGTGAATGTGTGCCTCAAAGGCTGCAGGAGATTATAGATACAATACCTATCTCTGTGTCACAAGGAAGAGATGAAAATGCAGCCACTCCCTCCCTCCCATCACCCTATATATAAGTGTACAGCTGTTGGTAAAGGCAATGAGGGGTCTGATTATAAGGAGCAAAAAAGGTAACTAGGACTTTCTTTTTTTGGTTACTCTGTGCTAAGTTCCAGTTCAACATCTAAGCTAGCCAAGTAACACAACTCCAATGCAATTTCAAGAAGAGAACAACAATTTCTGTGAAGGAAAACACACGTGAACTATGTTTACTGGGTCCCTTTATTTATGAAAAAATATGGCCTTGCATGGGGTCTGCTCTCAGCATGTTACAGGTAAATACATTGAAGAACAAAAAAAACGTCTAAACCAATCAGGGCTTACAAATTTGGGCTTCATGTGTCAGTCATGATCATGTACTGTGCAAAGACAGAGCCAGTCATGGCAGCCAGCAACCAGAAACAGAGACAACAATGAAATATGTTATATTTAGATAATTTTAGAGATCAACATATCTCTGCCATTAGAAACCACAAAAAAGTTGTTGTATAGACTAGTTCTGTTTACTGTTGATACATAAAGTCAGGATCAATTGGTGGAGCTATACTGTATGTGAATAGCTGCATATCAAAATATGTAAGTGAAACATGGATTTTGAGTCTTTCTGATTTCAACCTCAGCCTCCCCAACAAGTTCTAGTACAGTGAATATAAATACCACCAAAAGAAAGCTCTATCTGTCCCCAAAAAAGGGTATAAAATTCATTTCAGTACAGCGCTGCATGACGGAATAAATGTCAGTTAAAGTACCGCAGCGCTGAATACTGAAAAATGGCCTGGATGGGAAGGGGGTTTAACACCGCGGATGTCAACTGGTTAAAAGTTGGCTTGCATCAGAACACTGGTTTATACTAAAAAAATCAAATGGCAAATCAAGGTGTTCACTGTAGCAGATGGGACGTCCTTCTTATATAACATTTGCATAAAGTGTACACAGTCAGAATATGACAGTAATAAGGGAACCCCTCAGCACCAACCTTTGACTCTCAGCTTTTCTCAGAACTGAAAGTGACCTTAGTTGAAGCATGACCTGCTGTTGACATCTGGTATAGCAGGTTAATTATGTTTATAACAGTTGCTTAGTAGCAAGTAATTCTAGGATATATCCAACTGCCATTAGGGTCAGGGCATTTCTCCTTGTTAAAGGCAACCTTGGAGCATTCACCTTTCACAATAAGACAGCAACTGATCTCTATATTACTATCCTGACAGATTCCGGTAAATTGTGCCTACCTTCCTTGCTTCTTACCTCCTTTCTTCCCTATGTTGTTCCTTATACTGTGAAATAGAACTTTAATCACAGATAAAATATAAAAAACAACTTTAATACTTTAGGGAGCAGTCCCTGAATGTACTTCTTTTCCAACACTAGCAGGGTTATTCACAAAAGGGTGAAGAGTTTGGAGAAGGCAGGAGAAGTGAACAATCTATGACAAAATAGCTGATTTGCAGAAATTCTCCAATTCAGCTCACTTTCCAGTTCAGCTGTGTTGTCCTAGATTGTTCACTTCTCCTGCCCTTTTGTGAATAACCCTGTAGATGTTCTCAGTCTTCAGTGCTGAGTGATGACTAGCATCATTTAACACACTTCTTCTGTGCCCAAACTACCATGGACCCACCCCAAGCCTGAAACTGGACAGAAAGTGAGAAGCAACACACTAATGAGCTCATCATCTAATTACTTGGCTCCTTGTGCTGCTTCTTCCTCTCCCTTCAACAGGCTGATAGCAAGTCAAATTCAGCTACTTACACTGGCAAAATTACACTGCTAGACAGCAGACTGAGACAATGCAATGTCTGCCATTGACGAGTAGCTGCTGGGTAATTACAGTGGCAAACATAAGGATTAGGCATTTAACTTTAAGCAATACCTCTGCTGCAAAGTAGTTGTATACTATCCCAGCTTTTGAGTCCCTTCAGTGCTTGACTATGACAAATATTTATTCATTATTTCTTGAATTTTGTATTACAAGGTTAAGGTAATGTTTTCTGTTGAATACATGACAGTGTGATAACTGGATTTTATGAATTTTTAAGGATCTTATGCTTTGGTTACTATAATGAATTTCTAAAAGATTCAGCTATTTTAGGATTGAATAATTTGCTGCCTCAATATACAATATTTGCCTGAATATATAATATATCTATCCCTAGATCCCTAGTCTTTAGACCACTTTGGATTTTGTTTAGCAGTTTGGAATAAAGTGGTGAATGGGTGCAGGTGTTGTTATATATTTTTATGTGTATATATAGAGAGAGATCTATATACAAATAGATCTCTCTCTCTCTATATATATATATATATTTAGGGCCCTCCTTTGATTCGACCTAGCTGCTAGCATTCCTCTTTCTATGCAAATACAAATCCATGTGCCTGGTGTGCCAGACTAGTATCCTCTCTTGGATAGCAGCCAAGCCTTTTTATTTGATGATTATCTGTGGCTATCTGCTGGCAACGAGGCAGCTTGATCTACCATAGATCTTGAACCCCATGGATCAATTAGTTCATCTTTATTGGTGACAGAGTCCCCTTAATGAAGTGTTTCCCAGAACATGTCAGATATCAACATTACATAATGAAAACTATAACATTTTATTTGACAAATTCAGGATAGTTGCGCCAGGTACAGTAAAACTGTATAGTTCCTTAGCCCATAATAAAGTATGGGGGTTCAGTGGTTAGCAATCTTGCATCGAAGCTTTGGATTTTGGGTTCAGTTACTATCCACATGGATTTTATATGTTCTTCCTTTGTTTTGGGCAGGTTGTTTGATAAAAACAGTAGGTTTTTATTATAAGTAGGTTTATTGGCTTCCTTCTAAATTGGAACTAGTATGTGTAATTAAGGCAAACACATTATGGGCACCCTTGTGAAGACTGGTGCAGATGGTTCTAAAAATGTATAGATATGGGGGATAAATAAAATAACATTTTGTGTAGGTTGCTCTCATCTACTGTGAGTAGCACAGGCACTGTATTTCACTGAATAATAGGGAGCTCATCTGGTCTTTGGGCATACACCTAGTACTTAGCGACAGGGTCTTGTTCTTGTGACATCTGTAAAAACAATATTTCCCAACACATCAGTAAATCATTATTATGTGGCAGAATCACTGAAGGCAATGAGTTTTTTTTGTTTCTCTGGTTACATTAAAGAGCTTTTAATTGTGTCTTTCAGAGTTGGCCCCAGGTGTTGGACTTCTTTCATTACATTTTGCTCTAATGTGATGAAATTCTAATTCTCTCCTTACCATATGGTTAAATTTCCCAACTGAGAATTAGTTGAAAAAGAAGAAATAATCTATTAATCTCTGTAATAGATTCACAAATGAGGTTTGCCACAGAACCTGTTTTTCACCGGTGACAAGGAAAAAAAAAATCAGCTGGGTGCTTCATAGGCCTGTGTGCTTAAGACAACATGTGTGCTATCTGCACTGACACCTACAGTGTTCATTTATATGTGCAAGAATAGATGTCATAACATATAAGCATGGAATAAATAAGGATAAAAATGCAAGAGGAAAACAGAATAATATTAAATCACTGTAGGCAAAACAATGAATGATTATCTGCAGGGTCCAGGGATAGGGCAATTACTTTTTTATAGCTTCAATGCAGCATTCAGGAGAAGAGTAAAGCTGGCCATACACTAGTAGATTTCCGAATGAACTTTTGTAAGAAAGATCTGTCTTTAACACCCGAAAATGCCATCAGACACTTGAAGAATGCCGATCAAAATTGCGTTTGATTTTAACATTTAATTTTGGAATGAATGGAGTTTCCCGAACGAAAACTACATCGATCAGCGATTTGACCCCATCAACTAATAGAAAGTCAAGCGAAAGATCTTCCATACAAAAGTTCTTAAAAATCTAAGCAGTGTATGGCCAGCTTTATATAAGGGGCCCCAACCTCTTAACTTTCCAATGCAGAATACTTGTCAATGGGGTTATGCATTTAAAAGGAATTTATATGCATAACCCCATCAATGTGTATTTTATATTTTGAAAAATATATTTCTATGTGCAGTATAGTCTGTAAATATGTATGTACGGGTAGACATATGTGGTGGATGTCTTATCTCAACATCTGTGGGTGTATGTCCAGGCATTGCCCAAATTTACCCCTGGACATCCCTCATCCCCTTTATATCATATTCCAGCATTGATATTTTTTCTTTTACCTTGTAGCAGGGCAATTTATACTACTCCCTGTGAAAGGATCACCAGGCTGATATAATTCTTGCAAGGGCACTACTAGGTGTTTGGATTCTATTGACATAAGCACTTCCAAAGAAATACAACTCCCATAAACCTATTCCCTACACATAATGATGACAGCAGCATTGCGGGGAAAGAAATCAATGTATACATGTGGAGGGTAACATACAAGCGTGTAGATTGGTGAAGTTCTGTAGTCCAGCAGGCAGAGTTGGAAATGCTGGTTGGTATTCCAGTATATAAAAGGTGCTGTGTTATCAGCCCAAAGCTAGGAGGACACTAGATTTCTGGAAGATCAACTGGAATTTGTATTTGCAGCATTTATAATAGGATAAACATGGGTAAATGTACATGCATTGTAGAGGTGCACTGAATATGTTTTTCCTGTATTTTGCCTAGATGTACAATGTACACAGTTACACCATCATATTAGTAGCTATACAGATTGCCTAATTTACTGTGATAACAAAAAATGGAAGATCAAACATATAAAAATGTAAAAATAACAATAACAATGACTTTAGGTAAACTGTGCAAAAATATCTTTAAAATGTACACTCACTAGACATATACTTTAATTTAAAGTGTACGGAAAGTCAAAACTTTTAAACAAATTTTACAGTGGTTCCTCGGTTCACAGACTTAATTTGTTTCATGATTCTGGTCGCAAGCCGAATTGATCGTGAACCGAATCAAATACTGTATATGCTAAAAAGCACACAAAAAAGCTTCACAGCAAGTGTGCACAGGTCTGTCTGCGACCGCGATCTCGGCTGGAGGAATCCACGACCCCGTGTCAGAGCGGGGAAGATGGCCGCGGTCGTGTTCGTCACCCGATGTGGAGATCGCGAATGGAAGCAAAATTTTGCTGAACTTTCTGTTGGCAAACCGAATTGTTCGCACACGGAAGCGTTCGTGCACTCAGGTGTTACTGTAGTTACATTCTCTAAATATCCTGGTGACCATTATCACCAAGACAGAAAGTGACAGAAAATCGTCACAAGAACAGGAAGTGAGGGACAGTCTTCCAATTGGAACATCTGTCCCAGTGAAAACTATATGCTACTTGAGAGATTTCCTTTAACTTTCTGTTGTGTCTCTAGAACAGAAAGTGAAGACAAATTCCCCAAATAGGACACAGAAAGCAGACAATAAACAGAAAAAAAGGTGTTTAAAGGACAGGGACGCTATAGTTGTAGTAAGTCCTACAAATAACAGAGTAACCCTGTGCCATTTTTAGTGTAGCCATTTTGAACAGTAAAAGTTCAACCTCTAAACAGATGCCGCAATATACCTGTTTTTACCTTTGTTGGCCAGAACATTCTCTATGATTTCACTTTATTAGAGGGGGTTAGAATTCTCTGATTTCATGACTAAGCTATACCAACTGTCATTCTCCAGTCCCATTATTGGCTAAGTATGTGTAGTCATTGGATGGGGGGAAGCAGTAGGGCAAGCCTTGTGATTAGAAACGTCCTGCTTACTCAAAAAAAGCAATCAGCAAAAGAGGTAAACAAAAACACAAGAGCCTTTTTTTTCCCGTGAAGTGAATCAGCACCTATCAAAAAGCACTTGGAACAGGATTAGTTTACTAATTAGATGAACAGTATGCTTGCCAAAGCGTGCCAATGTCTGGGTGAATATTACAATGTAATAGTAAATGGTGAGCATGCTCATGTGAACATATATCTGATGTTTACAGGCACAAAACAAGAGTCCTTAACCCCCAATTTCTTGCTGTGGAGTTAGAAATTTAGATAAAGAAATTTTTAACTGCTAATTACTTGTCAATGGTATTTGAAAGCAATGTCTACATTGCTTTAGTGTGGAAGAACTTGAGTGGCCTACATGTAGCCCAGGCCTTAATCTTAGTAGTCAACTTTGGGATCAATTGGAACTTAGATTACAGGCAAGGTCTTCACATCAGAACCCGACCCCACAAATGCTTTTTTGGCTCAATAGGCACAAATTCCCAAAAGCACATTCCACAATCATGCAAAAAGCCTTCCCAGGATTATGTAGGCTGTTACTGCTGTAAAGAAGGGGTCCACTCTATATTAACACCTATGATTTTGGAATGGAATGTGCAACAAGCTCACATAGGTATGATGGTCGCGTGTCCATAAACAGTTGGCCATGTGGCATATGTGGAATGTTGCACTTACTTAAAAAGCCAGAAAAAAGAAAGAGTGGGCTGGAAAATAGTATTAGGAAGGAATTACCCCTTTGTAGTCTGACTGAGAAGTAAACACAAGCACTGGTTGCTACTGGATTAGGTCTATTATAATTTTTTACAGGTAATGGGAGTTAAGCTGACAGAAGAGGAAGGACATTATTAGAACACTAGGATTAAAGGAGAAAACAGCAGAAACAACAACACATAGGAAAACACTGTATTTTACAGTGAAAACATTAGCAGTACCTAAAAATACATATTAAGGATTATTAATGAACTGTTTTGAATTGTTGCAGAATATTGTACTTTAGGTGCATTTGCAGCACTTTAGCCTTAACTGCCCTGTAAAATATTTGCATAGTGTCTGTTTTTCACAGACAGATGAAAAACTGAGATGAAAACCTAGTGCCCATTTCCTGCATTTGGCCTGATGCCAAGGGTTCAATGCATTTTTCTAAAGCCCCTTACCACAGGGCTGGCATTTGACAGTGTTTTAGGGTTACTGTTCCTCAATTAGCAAGCCCCAGTCCATTTTGATGAGATGGTAATCAAGGCTCTTTGCAGAAGCTTATTATGTGTACATCCTATCATCGCAGCGCCCAGAAAGTAATTATATCACTTTTAGATGGCAATCACTTTTATTGTGAAAAAATATCGTCTGAGCATTGGCTGCATGTCCTGGTTCAGTGAGCCTTTGATGCTGCTATTCTGCAGAACAGCTATGCTGCATCCTCTGTTAGGTTTTGAGGGCCAGTGTTGAGGGGCTTTATTCATTCAGCAATTACCTGCTCCCTGTTCACTTCTGTGAGGAGATGAATGTGTCATTAGGCAATGCAAAATTAGAAACATTTCATCATTTTAACGTAGAATAAAAAATGAGCCTTTACTTGTCTGGATGAATAATGTACTGCTGCTATTGAAATGTGCCCAGCTCTGTAATAGACAGTTGTCTGATACGGTGCTGAATGACTATACACAATTCTTACACAGAGACAGTACAGAAGGGCTATTATATCTTGTCTGAGTAGGACCTACATGTCTGTTATCATTTCTCTTCATTCAGATCCTCATAGCTTTACCTAATGGGGTTTACCTTTGCTTTTATGTCAACAATGAAAATCTGTAATTACTTGTTAGTGAAATGGTCATTGGCTGGCTGGGACGAAAATAATTTCCACCCACGGATCAGGTGTTTGCTGTCACGTTTAGTCTTTACTAGAGTAAAAATTGAAAGCTGGAATCTGACTGGTTGCAATGGAGCACACTTCTGTTTTTTTCACTTTTCTGAAAGTAAGGTTGTGTCATTTTGGTACTTTGCAAGCTCCACTGAAACAGATGTAGGTTGCTCCATGTAATAATGTCAGTGCTATATAAATGCAGATAAGGAACAAATACAAGGAGTAAGTTGAGCTGCTGCAGCAGTTAAGTAATAGTTGACTCAACAAGGATGCATGTTATATCAGTCTATTGAGGTTTCATATCCAAAAAAAGACAGCAGCTAATGCATGTCCACTGTTAAAAAAATGTGTATATAGAATATCCAGGTATTTTTCCACATAGTACATCTAGTTGGCAACTTCAATTAAGAAAGCCACTGAGAAGGCTATACCAAAGAGGATAATAATGCTGATTTGCCTAAACTGTTCAGGTACACTTGTGTTAGGCCAGGGTATCAAAAGGGTGCACCCAGCATGCATTGTTCAAAAATATCTGATAAAGACCAGCTTGTCTCCTGTATTTTCCTGTTGGTACCCTAATGTGATGGACTGCCTCACTGACCATTAGGGAGGCTAAGAAGATGGGAAGAGGTGGGGTTAAGCTCAACTTTAACAGGAGTCAAGATGCATATTGTTTCAGCTTCCTATATCTCATGATTTACTTATCATTCTTTTTTTAATCTCTTTTTTATTAAGGTTTTCATAGTTATTACATAGACGTAGCATAGTAGAAAAAATATGATATGTATATATGCATAACCAAAGGTGATAACAAGGTTGGCGCACAATTGTGCCTTCAATACAATAAGAAAAGTGTATTCAATCATTTCACTGAAAATAACCTCTGCCTATACAATATATCTTTCCATCATATGCTCAGTTTGAATTGCTGAGTTGCAATATTACATCTAAACATTTCTAACATAGTAGAACATGGCCCATGATACTCAGTCTAATAAACTTAATTTAAAAGAAACGCAAATTGCAACCAGCATTGGTCTCAAAACAAAATGCTGACATGTAAACTACATTTGTAGATATCAAATATGAGGTTCTTTTTGGACAAAGTGTAAAAATATTCAGATTCAGGTTCAGATGACGAGGAAACTCACCTTGGAAAGTATTACAACATTTGATAATTATTTGCAGTTTGCTAAAATGAATTTTGTAACATTGTATATATTTGCTTTAATAATAACATTTAGGAGTAAAAAAAATATTATTTTTTTGTTAGGTAAATATGAGATATTGCTTACTAATGTTTGATACTTAACCCTTGCAGACAGTAGGTGGCATGGGTGAAGTTACCCTGTGAAAAAGTTTGACCAGCCTGTGTTGGTAACAGACCTGAACAGCAGGAGATCAATTTACTCATACGCAGTTAAGTAAGTCAAGGGAGGGACACATCCCTCCCTTTTCTCGTGGCAGATCCATAAGGATTTTCAATTAGACAGAAGTAGTCAAAAATTGGGTAGGCAGTGCTGAGCTTTATTAACAAACATGCTATAATGCTCTGCAGGTTGTCATGAAAGCACCCTGTCTTAAATGTTTAAAAGTAAAGAGTTTGTAGAAAAAAATCCAAACAATATTTTAAAATCATTTAAAAATGGTGTTGACCGAAAGCCACTGTGAATTCCCTATAAGACCATCTTAAAGTAAACCAGTTACCCAGTCACAAAAAGTAAAATATACCCCCTTGTCACATAGTGGCAACCTTCAATACCACATTTTACCAATTTACAGTACTTTCAGGTAGGGGACACACAGGTACACTCTTTTTGTCCTCCCCTAACACAGTGCTTGGTTCCTGAGTGGCCAATTGCCATGCCTCAGCAATGTCATATGGGAATGAGGGAGATGCTTATTGGGGTGTAAATACCAATCTTCAGAAAAGTCCTTATTTGCATATGATCTTTGCGGACCATATCACAGACTGGCATAGAGGAGAAGTACACAATTGGTAAGATGGAGCTCCGGAGAGTGTCTGCTACGCAGTGTAGGGTTATTAATGTAATAACCTGGTAACTAGGGTGCTGAATATGAGCAACAGTAGGACAGTCTTTGTGAAATAACAGAACTCTATTATAATGGGGTTTTAGAAAGTGTAGGAGAACATTATGGAAAACAGTACTAATATAGAGTATTTCTTTAATCCTTTCTTCTACTGTCATTGTACATATTTGGATAGTATTCCCATTAATGTATGTACACGTTTACATACTGTCAAACTTTGATAGTGCAAAAGGTCAACCTCAGTTTCTGGTTGGTGATTCAGAATGGAGACAGAAGAGTGTTTGTGCTAACTTTGATTTTTTTCCCCCTTCTTTTGAGGAACATGCAGACAGAAGAATTTATTGAGGCGTTTAAATGCTGGGCTTATAAAAACTACCCGAGGATTGGTCTTTGAGGTTTTATGCACTCGTAAACGTTTTCTGATTACTTCTGGGAAGTTGTCAGGCATTTAACACTGCATTTATCTTACAGTGCAATGAAAACACATCTGTCTATTGTCTTGTTACCTGCTTTAATTGTAACCCCCACCACAGCGGGTTGTTGTTTTAACCCCCTTTCATTATTTCCATTTCACATTTAACTAGTTACAATCTTTAAATTTTAAATCTAATTGCTGTGAACATAAGTGGTTCTGGCATAAATGCCTGTTCATTTCTGTCTCTGCAGTAGAGCGCATTGTTCCATAAAACATCTGCCTCTTAGTAATTGATATATTTGCAAATATTGTGTGTTTGCTGTGTGTGTGTTTAATTGTTACTTTTATGTAAAGGCCCCTTTATAGCTGCGAGGAGATGCAGAATGTTGCAGAGTAATCTGTTGGCAATGCAAGGGATGCAGAGAATAAAATGAGCTGATAGGCAAGCAGAATTGAAATTACAAACACTGTAAAAATAAATTGTAACTCATGAAAAGACTAGTAAATCTAAAATGTAAGTTACGTTAAATAGAAATATTTATTACAACCATTTGCACATATGTATGTAAATGTCACTGTACTTAACTTTTTTGTTTCATATTGTAGTTAGAGTTACTATTGTTTTAGGTTTTTCTTTTTGGTTTCAGAAGACTTAAAGTCCATCTCTTGTTAAAAAACAAAAACAAAAAATGAACTCATCATTTTTGTCTGGGAAGATTCTGTAAAGCTCTTTTGCTTACCTGATTCCGGGTCCCCCTGGCTCCAAGACCGGTGCACAAAGCTGCTTCCCCCTGCGCTCTGGTGGTTGGAGGCCTGCTGACATAATCACATCTATAACCCTGCAGTATATGTGAGGAAACCGAGGGACAGTCCACAAGCTGGAGCAGAGGAGAGAGGGGTAAGTGACAACTGCCGGGGGTGTGGGGATCAGGTAACTAAAAGTGCTTTAATGAATCCCCCTAGAGAATAATGAACATTTATAACCCTTTAAGTGCAGGAGCAGTTTCACTGCAAGGGTTCCTTTTTTTTTTTACTGGATATAGGCTTTAACAGTAACAGTCAGGACTGCTCTATGGTATAACTAAGTTGTATAATACGTCCCCTGCGGCAACAGACTTATCTGACATATCCTCAGGTTTAAATGTATTAAAACCCTTACCTAAGTTATCATTTTTTAAATGTCAAAGTTATCAAAAACTATTGTATACAGACCTTCTTGCGACACTGCTCCTTTACTATATATTAGTAAATCCTGTTATCAAGTACAAAAGTGGAAGGTACTGTGGAACTGGTCCAAGTCCAAGGAAAACAATGCCCAGAGATTCAGGAGATGCTAGTATGGTCATCATGGCATGACGGGGTATTTGTCTTAACAAAAACTATACACACAATGAATATAATTGATCAACATCGATAAAGTGCCAACATCTTCCACTTTGATGATACACAAAGTGATGATATACAGGAGGTATAACACTAAAACACAAACACAAATACACAAAATATATGAAATTCATAGTGAATACACATATATGAAACACTAGAAAAGGGAAGCGTAGCCAAAAGAGCTGACAATAGAAAATGAAGATTTTCAGCAGTATGTTTGTAGCTAACAGTAATATGTAAATCATAAGACAGTGGGTAGTGGGTAAAATAAGTGAATCCAGCTTATACACACCTTAATTAAAAGATTGTTTGTAAATGTACATTTAAATATTTAGAGGCTTGAAAGCTCAATGATATACACTAGGGATTTCAAGAGAAGGGGAACGACACAAGAGAAGTCAATGAAATCTAAGTAAAGAACTGGTGACTGGAAAGGAAAAAAGAATATTGTGGGTAAAACAAAGGTAGTCCATAAGTGTATGACTGGAGATAATAGAAAGTTTCATCCTGCTGAGGGCCTTACATGTTAGAACCAGTATTTTAAATTGTATTCCGTAGTCAAAAAGGAGCTAGGGCGGAGTATGCCAAAGAGTAATACAGCTTGAGCAGCATTAACATAGTTGTACTAGTGAATCTGCAGCATGCAGAACAGCTTTGAGTGGTGTAGGACGTTTAGTGGGAGACTGCAAATGAGGCTCTTACACTACAGAATGTGGGATATCAAAAGAGCAGGCAAAACCATATGATTTAATGCAAGCACAAGGACAAAATAATTATCAACATAGATCTTCTATGGTTATTATTGGTCAAGGTATGGTACTCTTCCAACATAATTTTCCTTGACTTGACAAGAATGGAAAATAGAATTATTCCAAGGCCCCCTTGGTACATTGGCCACATGTGGGTGCATGTACCATTTCTGATTGTCCACATCTGTCAGATATTCTTATTTACTGTGTTTTTTTTAATAATCATTGTTTTGTTTTTTTAATTACAGGAAAAATCTAGACAAAGCATGATTTAAAAAGCAGCTTTTTATAATATTGTGTGATATTACCAATTAAAAATAATATTTGTAAACCAATGTTGTAATTCCCAGTAGGATTTAAAGTGCTGCTATGTAAAGGATCTCTTCTGAGTAGACTGGAAATATCACAGCCTTTCAAATCATCTTTATGTGCTTGAACTTTTGATGTACAATTTAACTGCTGCAGTTCAATATCGCAGGCTTTATTGCTGTTTAAATGCTGTATATTTAAAGACACATAACAAGAACCACAATAGATACAGTACAAGCACAATGGCAAAAAAATCAATGGGCAATGTAGAATAGCAGTTTCTAATAATTAAAACAATAGATATTTCTTAGATAAGTGAGAACAATAAAGTATAAGAGACACTCTGAGGTGATTTCATTACACTGTATTATATTGTATGCAAATTTACATTAGGCATGCCATAAATAATCGGACATGTATAGTTAGTTAAATGCCCTTAACGTATGTTTGCTTTGACAACACTTCAGTCCGTGAAATGCAATGCAAATACATTACTTAGATGTAATGAGCATTCTAAGCAGTAATTGGCCACTTAAATGTAAACAATATCTCAGAGCAAGCGCTATAGTTGAATGAAGGCACAATGGATGAAAATGATATTAGGGGTAGACTTGCCATCTCTTTATAGACATGTGTAGAAAATGTGCATAATACACTTTTAGGATAAATATACAGTAATGCTTAATTGTAATGATGATTATTTTAATTATTATTTTAGATAGCTGGGCATATTTGATAGTGTTGCACAAACTATAGTACAGTTACATTTGGTCAAAAAACAGTTTACTTTCAAGTTTGCAGGATCAGTCCTTCAAAAACTAAGGCTGGTATTACAATGTGAGAACTTCCACTATTTACAGGCATCAATAGAAATTCTTACATTGGGTGGCACTACTGGCTCGATTACTGAAAAGTCGATTACTGCATTGACTTTTGTGGAAGACTTTGGGCCATAAATTTTCAGCAAAACATTGATGGCAGCCAATCAGCTATAGTCACTATGCATGTATTCTGACAGCGGAGAGCACCTGCTATCAGAATACAGGGCCTAAAACAGGAGCTGCTTAGCGTGGATTGAGGAGTTGGCAGCCTGCACAAAACATTTTATTACTGTATGACCGTCTAAACTCTGGTGGAGGCTGCTGGGCTGACTCATCGGCTGGTATCTTATATGTTTTCCACGATACCCCAAACCAAAGTTTCTAGCTCTCCAAGCATCAGAAAACATCTTTACAGATCAAGGCAACCAACTGCTTACACTTTATCTCACAGTGTTAATAGAAATCGTTGTTGGTGGGTTGAAATTATCCATTTGGTTGTTCTTTTAGATTGAAAGTGGTTGAAATTGCCTGAAAACGTATGTGTGTGTGTGGCCAGCAATACTGTATTGAAATGAGAAACAACAAGGAGAATTTGACTTTCTGTGGTAAAAGGGGCAGATCTGTCACCACAGAAATCCCCACAAAGATGCAAAAAAATGTGTTTACCAGCAAAAAACAAAGTCTAAAGCTGAGCTTGCGTAGGGTTTTCAATAATGATCAAGCAAGTAGATAAATCTTTCCTAGAATTGTCTGGGAAATTTAGAGTCTGATCTTTGGTTTTATTTGCTCTAATAGAGGTGATTTTATATTGACAAAAAAAGACCACTTCTGTCCTTTTTTTTGTCAATATAAAATCTTTATACTCAATCATTGCTGAATGGATAACAATAAACTCTGCCAGTTGTTTTCACCTATATAATAAATGCTTTATTATTATTATTATTATTATTATTATTGTTATCAGCTTGTAACCTGCAAACAGTGCAAATTATTACAAGTAAAATAAAAAATGTTTCACTGTACAGTAATAAAAATGATTTATATACATTCAACAACATTGTGCATCCAGTGAATGTGCCTCTTTTGTGATATTCTAATTCCACAGCGCCATCTACTGTTGAGGTTGTACACAAGCGGAATTTGTAAGTTGAAATAACCAGAATGTACACAACACATTTGAAAATAGTTTTGATGGTCAGGCAATAATACTAAGGAACGAAGGTTTTAAAAATAATACTGAACATACGGCAGTATAAAGCAGCCAGATGGCTAAAGTGTATTTTTGGGGGCCTACATAATATTAAGTGAATAATGTAACCCAAATTGAATGATCCATTTCTTTATATACATCAAATATTCAGAAGAACTAAACAGTCACACCTCTCCAACATATGGACCAATTTAGACTGAATTATTATTGCGTCCCTGGAATTATCCCAGCTTTTCAGGTTGAAAAAAAAAAGGTAGAAAATGTGAGGTTAATTTCTTAAATAGAGCATATGAATTTAGATACCATGCTAAACAGAAGTTTCAGCCCCCATACGGCAGTCCCTGCCAACTACTAACCTGCATGCTGTCCTAGAACCAGGAAGAACAAGTGAATTGTGTAAGTACCCCAGAAGTAGAATTATGTCTTTCTCTGCTTTTCAGACTCAATGGAGTTGATTTAGTAAAGGCAAATAGGCAGTTCACTTTATAAGGGAATTTGCACTTTGCAGGGGAAGTTTCCCTTGGCTTAGTGAATGTGGTGTAACTTCACTTTGTGAAGAATACCCAATCATGTGTAAGGAAAATAGAAAAAACAGCACAGCTTCCCCTCATTCACTAAACTAAGGACAAACATCCTCTGCTAAGTGCAAATTCCCAGGGAAAAGTGAACAGCCTAATTGTCTTTAGTAAATCAACCTCAATTAATTTAAGTATTAAAAAATTGACATTTCAAATATTCCTTTATCTTTGTTATGTTTGAGGAAGGTTCATATCCATTTTTCAATTCTGAGAAATCTGCAGGATACTTGTTTCCTTTGACCTTATTTGATGTCTTGTAGGTTGGCCTACCGGCACAAATTGCGCTGTCTGAGAACCTGGTTTTGTTGACCAAGTGTAACACCCTTGGCTAAGGATCGCAGAGCATCCTATTAGAATACGCCTTACTGATGCAGCTGCTTGACAGAAAGAAGAAGCAGAATCTTATCCACACCACTGCTTCAGGTTCTGGGGTGTGGGTAGGAAGCCATAAGTGGTTCCAATGAGAAAACGTAGCCGAGATTCATTTATGTCTCAGATGTCATGTCAGCTGACTTTGCTCTTTTACAGGTTCTCTTGGTTGGTCCATTGGCCCTGCTAGGCCATTGGATAACCACGATATGTCGCTCTGCCTCCCCCTGTCTCTTTACCTCCTCCACTATGAACTGCCTCTTCTGCACTGATGTTGCCTTGCGCCGCAGAAGAGCTTCTATGTTTAAATTAACCAATCATTTTCCTAAAGTGAAAAGCAGACTTAGCACTCTGAACTTCAGATGTAGTCCACTTTATCCATGTTGCCACAGAAGGGGGCCACTGATTGAATAAGGGTGATATTAAATTCAGTGAGGGTCATGTCCAACCTTGCTTTGGGGGCATTTGATTTCTTTGACAAGTACCACAATTTGTAATTCCAATATTCCACTTTCTATACAGTCTGACATATGTGCTGATTATTCTTTCCAGCTTTTTCACTTTGTTGATGGAGATTTCATACACTGTTAGAGGCCATGTAAGTCTTGGGAGTATGCCAAAATGGAAGCATGGCATCTTAAGTTTTCCTGGCAGTAGGTTCCTTGTAATGCAATCTATATACATGATGGTCTTCTTTTAAATTTTTTTTTAAATTCTCAGTGTCCTTGAGCTTTGCATCATACCATCGGCCCAAGCTTTTCACTGGGATTTCTAAAGCAGTTGGAACAGATGCTCTGTCAATATGAAACCTTTGCCCCTTAACTTGATCTTTGACAATGGAAATGTTATTGCACTGGGTTTTATCTTGACCTTTGTCCAGGTGATGTTCTGATAAATCTTTTCCTGAAGTCTTTTGGTACAGGGATAGTTATTGTGAGTGTTGTTGTATTGTTCCTATAGGTTCATATTGGTGGTAACTGTTAACAAAATTGCCGCCATTCTCCTCCCTCAACCATTTTAGATGTTCTGATAATGAGCAACATTGCCATAGTGAAGGCCAGTACTAATGTGGTGCACCCCACTATAATGCCCACCTCCAGTGATTGCCTAGCTGTTTTGAAGTTTAATGTTGTGAAACAAACTTGTAAGTCTTTGAAGTAGTACTTTTTCTGATTTGTTATTACTGGAGGCACCTGAAAGAATTCAAAGGCAGTCCACAGTAGGGATGAGGAAATGATCCATAGGTGTTGGCCAGGTCAAGGGACAAGACATATAGATCCTTTCCTTCTTTCTTAGCAGTCTGGATTTGATGCCATATCATGCTGGTATGTTTAGGGTATCCAGAGAAGCCTTCCATGGCATTTTTTGATTGACGTATTAAAAAGATTTAGATACTTTGCAAGTCCATTTTGGAAGTCTTTGCGACAACACACTAAGAAAAACCCCTTGCCTTATATACTGTATATTAAAAAGTAGGGATGCACCGAAATTTTGTCCGCCGATCATAATGTCCGAAAATGGTACTTTGGGCAAAATGACGAAAGTACAATTTTTTGGACGTATTTGCGGTGCATCCCTAGTTTGTGTCCTCCCCACTTGGTACTGCTCTGTGTCCCCTCTAACACAGAGCAGCGTCCAGCGGGGATGAGAGAAACTGTCAGAAGGCCGGGCGGGGCAGGGAGGAGAGCGCTACCCCACTCGGTCTCCTGTGAAAGGCAATAGTTTTGGGGTCATGAATCACAGTTAATACTAAACTGATAAGCGGTAAAAGCTTTTAAAGTGTCACCTATGGGACATTTTGGGTATTGTAGTCTTTTGCGATTTCACAGGGGCATACAATTTTAAGGCTTGGAATGTTTGCTATCTATTTACATGGCATACACAAATACCGGGTGGCATAAAAAATTGCAAATAGCTTTTTTATTCTATGTGGGATACTTAAACTCGAGTAACATCTACCGACTGACTGCATGTCAGACATTTGATCAGTTGGCGTGGACAATTTAAGTAGCAGGAGGAAAAAGGGTCTTTATATTTGATCAAAAAACCCTTTTGAAAACAAAAACAGGGACTGTCTAAAAATGTGGATCATATAGGAGGATTTAATCTCGAGGATTACCTGAAAAGTTTGATGCTCGGCTATGACGGAAAAATATCAGCCAAAAGTTCAAGTGGATAACAGCCCAATGACTCAGACTGACCGGTTGGAGTACTAAGGAACCGTGAGTAGATGTTACTCGAGTTTAAGTATGCCACACACAGTTTGGAGGTATAATCCCCTAGGGTGGTCATCACTCAGCGGCGACCAGTATATAAACTCACCGGGTCATACATCATATATCTAGCTATTAAGACCCAGGTATCTGATGAAGGGGGCGTGACCCCGGAAACGCACCATCACACAGTCTCCTGCTGACACACAGACACGGCTGTGCAGCTTTCATAGACTTCTCCTTGGGTCCATGGACTTAATTTTTATACTTTTTATACTTCTATCATGAATTTTGTGAGTATGTTTTATATTTACCTTCTATCCTGATCTTAATAAATTTGTCTGCACCAGGAAAGGCGCCCCTTGTTTGTGTTTTTTCCCTAGATTTACAGTCTCCCTGGCTGATTTGGGGCAGCATCCTACAGACACACATTTTTTTAAACGTGTTTTTAAACATGTTTTTTATTTACTCATTCACCAATTTTTAATTCAATTATCAATTTCCAAACAGACTTTGATTCTAATTTTATTCATGTGTACATTGGTTTGTACTGGTTGAGCAGTCCTCTCTGGCGCTTTTTTGTTTTTTTATATATATCTAGCTATATCTCACTTGAATCTCTACAATCAAGTTAAAATAACATCATATATATATACCTCCTTCACTCAAAGACATAAACATCTAATAAATTGGACTAAACACCAAGGAATTTTGCTTTTTGAGTAACGCCTGGCAGTTCATATAACCTATTGAATATTTTCCTCATTCACCAAAGCCCCCCCTTTTTGCTGCTCTTTTTTCCTTCATTTGAGGACCACCAGATGTCATTAATTGCGCTGATCAGCTAGCTCCCTGTGTGTTTGAATAGTGGCATGTATGTATGGATTGTTGCAATAATCTTTTATTGACTGTGTAGGTGGTGGGTTTGCACTGTGCATTCGCTTTGTATATGAGTATATATTTATTCATATTTATATATTTTTATTTAATAAAACTGTTTGATACTACCATTTAACTCTCCGACCCTCGTTCATAGCTGCACTAAGTTCATAACCACCTAGGTTAGAACCAATTATCTTAGTTGTTGTCTCTTTTGAGCAGCTGATGGTTGTTTGCTAGCCAGTGAGAGAAATCAGGTCATTTCTGACCAATATAGGGAGTGGAACTCTGGGTACACTATTTCCTTTTTTCATATGTAAGATCCCAACTTCCAATGTAAGCCCCAACTTCCAATGGGGAGGGGGGGGGGCTGCTGAAATGACAGCAGATGGCGCTACACATGGTGATGTAACTCAACACATATAAGAAAAAGAACTTTGCTTGAGGAAACATTTGGAGTGCTGGTGACTTACTTTTTTGTTTACGTAAAAAAGCTGAGGTGCATAGTCTAAGAGCACACACACACACACCTGATTCTTTACCGAAGCACTTCTCAAACAGGGATGTAGTTTCCTGGTGGGTGTACCTCAGGCATACCTGTGTAGATGGTAGTTGAACAGCATGGAACCAATAGAAACAAGACAAAGGTGACAGGCAATTTTAGAAACAGCATAAGGCCAGAGCAGGCAAATAAGTGCAGATTGATGAAAGCTGAAGTGAGTAATGGGAGAAACGCAGGAAATAAAATAGACTTGGGCCTGGAACTAGGAAATTATCCTATTGCACCGGAAACAGCTGTTGGTTTAAGCACAGTTACATAGTGAGGTTGAATGATAAACTGGGCAGGGAGTGGCCAGGTAGGTGCTATAACAACCAGCAGGTGAATTCTGATGATGTTTATATCTCCCAGTCCTGGAACAAAGCAGGCTGTAGCCAAGAACGGAGAGACCAATGCTAGCTGAACCACAAGCTTTGCTGCTGATCTGTTACATATAGTAGATTAGTTCCCTTCAAGGAGTGAGAGGCCAGTGGTCTATTAAACAAGATAGAAAGAGCATAAACGTGACCTCTGATAGTGCTCAGAGCCAAATGCTGGTTCAAATGCTGCCATTTTCCCATTTACTATCACTGTTTTGTTAGGTTTTTATTATTTTTAACATTAAGGCTGTCCCTGACCTGATACACTAAATATAGGCAGAGACAGCATGGCTATAACTAAAACTCTTACAAGCATTATTATCGACTACGGGTGTCAAGGATGTACCACTGGCTGGATGTAGCGCAATATGCACTTGAGGTATTAGCCTGCATTGCTGCACATGTCAGACAGGGCCTTTTGATAACCTGGAATGAGGATGTGTGGTGTTTTGGGTGCACAGTGTTTTTGAATGTTTTTTTCTTCAAAGGATGCAACAACTGCCTGATGCGCTCTTAAAAAAAAAAGGCACATAAGAAAATGTTCCTAAGCATAGCAATTCAAGAACTCAAGGCGCAATTTGTGCTATGGGGTGACAACATTCTGCCCACTTCTCTCACATTCTCCTGCCTGCAAATTACTCTGTCAAATGCTCTCCCAAAGGAAAAGCAAGCTTCAGTGCTGATGCAAATTGTCAAGGAATGTTGCATTGTTTATTAAGGAAATGGCATTTAAGAAATTGCCTGCAACAATTTAGAAAATACCCTGTGAAAAAACTCACTGTAGCACATGTGGACAGACTGTGGACAAATCAATTGTAACTAGTAAAATTAGTGCATATGACCTGTGAAAAAAGAAATGCAATCTGCTATGACTGCAGTCCCTGTAAACAAGGACAGGTTGTGAAAAAAAATCTGTTGCAGCCAGCAAAAAAATGGGAAATATACTCTGAGAATAAACAAACATACAGGATGTTATGACAGTAATGCATGTAGAGAAACTGTAGAGAAGTTTCAAAATGCACACCAGCAGCTTTAAGATTAGGGATGCAGCGATACCACTTTTTTAAGGCCGAGTACGAGTACCGATACTTTTTTTCAAGTACTCGCCGATACCAATTACCGATACTTTTTCTTAAAGGGACAGGTCACATTTTGTCTAAAGCAATACAAAATCATGATTTTAGGTCAGTTTCTTAATATTATGAAGAACGTGAACACTCTGTACTAAGCAGAAAAAAAAATGCACTTTAATGTGCATTCTTCAGACTATTGCGGAAACCACGTAGCCCCCAAAATAGTGCAAGTGCATTAATCCGGCAGATTCCGTGCGTTCGTAACTATATAATGGCCACAATCATGCGGAATCATGCATTTGTTTCACATATAACGTTTGCATTGGGCCTGGTAGGCGGGCGACACTGCCGTCGCCGCTTTATCACAGCCGCGTCTCCTTCCAATGCGGGCTGGAAGGGGCACAGGGGGTGGGATGCCGCCAGTACAGGGGTACAGGTACTCCTAGAATGAGATCCTAATAGGTTGGACTTGATGGACTAATGTCTTTATTCAACCTCAAATACTATGTAACTATGTAACTATGTACTTCATCACCAGCACGATCTACACTGATCAACCATAATATTATGACCACCCACCTAATAATGAGTAGGTCCCCCTTTTGTCACGAAAATATCCTCAACCCGTCGAGGCATGGACTCCACTAGCCTCCGAAGGTATGCTGTGGTATGTGGCACCAAGCCAGCAGTAGCAGATCCTTTAAGTAATGTAAGTTGCGAGGCAGGGCCTCCATGGTTCGGACTTGTTTTTCCAGCACATCCCACAGATGCTTCATAAGATTGAGAGCTGGACAATTAATTGTTGTGTTCGAAAACCAATCTTGAACCATTTTTGCAGTGTGGCAGAGCGCATTATCCCGCAGACAGGGGCCACTGCCATCAATTTTGGTAGGCCCTGACCACTGCAGACCAGTAACATCCCACAAGTTCTGAAGTTTTGGAATTGCTCTGACTCAGCCTTCTTGCCATCAATTTGGCCCTCGTCAAAGTTGTTCAAATCCTTATACTAGCTAATTTTCTTTTGCTTCCAACACATTAACTTCAGGGACAAAATGTTCACTTGCTGCTTAATATATCCCACCAACTTCCTGGTGCCATTATAATGAGATAATCAATGTTATTCACTTCACCAGTCAGTGGTTATAATGTTATGGCTGATCGGTGTATGCTTTCCCTATCACAGCTGAGCACATTGCCAAAATGGCTGCTGGAAACCCACAGTTTTATAGTGAAGGCCAGACTCCTCTCATTGGCTCTTCAAATCCCCCTGAGCACAGTACAAAAGCAAGGAAGTGCAATACTGGTAGTCGATTGCTGTGGTGGCAAAATTATCCATTAGCTTGATGCATCCATGAACCACAAACAAGAAGTTTGCCTCAAACTCAAGCTCAAGTCGAGGCTGAAGCTCAGAGGCTGAAGCTCATCCCTTAAGACAGTTGTAATTATAAATGTCCCCATTGGAAGATTTTCCTCTGTTGGTGTTGTGGAGGAATTCCCTCTGTTAGTGTTGTGGAAGATTTCCCTCTGTTCTGGTGACAACTATACATTTCAGAAATTCCCATCACTTTCTGTCCTAATAACAATGGTCACCAGGACAAATTGGGTTATCTTCCCAGCAGGGTCACAGAAAGAATTAAAAACTTAACAGTAATCTAACCCTACAACTGAGACACCATACTAAGATAATGATGGGATGTCAGACTGCACAACTTTCCTCCCTTCGCTTACGGTTTAGTACCTAAAACCTGAGCTTTCCTGGGGGACAGAGGCGGCTCTAGACTTTGTGAGGCGTGATCCGGCTGGGACCGGCACGGCTGCTCTGTGACAGGAGATTAAAGGAGAGATCGGTACACAATCTCTCCTCTCAGTCCCCGAATGCAGGAAGTGATTTATATTACATCACTTCCTGCATTCAGTGTCACTCTCCAGCTACAGAAGCTGATGAAGCAGATCTCTGGGGGTCCCTAGGTGACATTAGGGGTCTTGGAGACCCCTGATGTCTCCATAAAGAGGGCCTGCCATGTAAATTGGCTATCACATAGGGGCTTCTAAGATTCTTAGCCCCCTAAGTGATAGCAATAAAGTTGTGTAAAAAAAAAAAAAGAAATTGCACCTATTGTGCCACACAAGTTACATATCGCTGCGAACGTCGGAGTGAGAGCAATAATTCTAGGGCCATTAATTACTGATAACACTAAACTGAGGAGCGGTAAAAGCGTTTTAAGCGCGGAGGGCAGAAGTAAGCAACGCACAGAGGGTAGAAGTAAGCAACGCACAGAGGGCAGAAGTAAGGAACGCACAGAGGGCAGAAGTAAGGAACGCACAGAGGGCAGAAGTAAGGAACGCACAGAGGGCAGAAGTAAGGAACGCACAGAGGGCAGAAGTAAGGAACGCACAGAGGGCAGAAGTAAGCTACACAAGGTACAGCTTTAATGACATCTGTATCCCCTCTGGAAGCTGTCCACCCATTGCTCCAACCTGTCATCTAACCATAGACAAGGGCAGGGGTACCCTCTGAAGCCTTAAGTATTATGTAGCCTGTCTGATTTATATGGCTTAATATCTGGTGCTGGCATGATTGTTGTTTTCAATGCATTATCCATGTTGGTCCTCTGATTCCTCTAATGAAGGGGAACCTCTATTTTCCATCCCTGAAGGGCATTTGACCTGTAGAGACTTTCTGTGTTGTCGCTTATTATATTTTCCTTTAGTTTCTGGATGCGACTGACTGCATGGTCATCTAGATTCTCATGAGTCGAGTAATGATGGACTAATATTTGTCCCTATACATCAGCTTGTGGAAGATTTTCACCTATGGAAGCTAGCTAAATCAAACTGATACTGAGTGGGCGAGGTAGGGGCATGTAATAGCTCCGAGCCCAGGTGTATAAAAAGTCTGATGTATCTCCTTAAATTGGAATTTCAGACATGATCTATTGTTGGAATTGAAATTGACATATATGTACAGCTGTCTTGGCCACTGAGCTATGGTTAAGGTGCATAGTAAATAAATCAAGTATTAGATCTGCCTAATTGGGATCTGCGGAAAAAGCAAGTATATACACCTGAATGAACGATATACAAGTGGCAGCTATGTGAATTGCTTCAGATATCCTTGAGGACCGTATGTGATGGCAAAGATTGGAATGGTGTGATGCAAACAACATTGAATACATCAATGTTTATATAAAATTGTAGTTAGTTATACATCCGAACCTATTGAGCAGCATAGGGCCAAATTGAAAAACTTCCACTGTTGACGGTTCCCAGCCCTTGATTTGACCTGCAGCCAGGTCAGGTTTATGCCAACAGCCTTGATATCATCATATACGCTACGCCACCAGGAGCATCTGGGTCTGCCTCTCCTGTGCTGTTCATGGGGCTTCCAATCAAATACCCATTTACAGATTTAATTTGCGCCCTTTTATAAGGTATGTCCAATCCATCTCCATTTACGCTTTCGGAATTTGAATTTTTGCATTTTTTGTGTGGTTTTCACTGAGACTCTCCATGTCTCATTCGCATGAAGCAGCAGAGAGTTTGCATTAGAAATAAAGTCAATAGCTCCAGCTCTTACTATGAGGAGAAAGTGGAAATGATGCATCCCTGATACATGTCTCACACTGGTGTTGACTGGAATGGGATCGGACAATACTGTGTTGTGCAGAACTCTGCACACAAAAGGCTTGTACCGTGCTTCAATGAGGTGGATGATATTCTTTGGGACTCCCCTACATCTAAGAGAGTCTCAGATGTTGTTATGAGTGTATGTTGAATGATTGTTTTTTGAATGTTGAATAGAATACTGAATGTTTATATAAAGCAGAAATGTAATTAGGATCTAGTAGAATAGAATATGATATATGAAGATCTAACAAGGTGTGGAGGAATGTAACTATATAGAACTATAAAGTGATCTGTATGGCTAAGTGGCTCATGAACAAAATGAGCTATATGAAATCATTATATTATAGATATGCAGCAGCTTAATGGGATAATATGTATTTTCAGATGATTTTAAATGTGATTAGAGCTTTTTTGTGTATTGTTTATTATGATGGTTAATGAAATTTGTGACAGGATTATCTCTAATTTAAAAGGGGAATTGGTAGATAGCATTTGGTTGCTGTACAAGAGTTTCAATCCTGTCTAAGCTAAGTGAATATTATTCTCCCCACACATCCCTGTAAATTGTAGATAAAAATTAGTTTTGATTGGTTGCTGTAGTACTATTTGCACAATGCTATTTGACTTGTTAAATAATCCTGGCTTTGGTATCTGCTTATCCTGAAATTGTGTGAAAAACAATATAATTTAATGATATCATAAATAAAATCTTTACAAAATGAACATTTACAAGATGTAAGATTTTAATATACCTAGAGATTGCAGCTAAACAGCCTTTGTTTATATTATATATTGATGCATTACGTTACAAATGGAGGATTATCATATAAAGTTATTAAACCCTGCATGTAATCTTTGGCTCAGAAATAACTCGGCAGCACACTCAGAGATCTGATGGTCACATTTATATTCCAGAAAGTATTCCAAGCAATACACATACTGTAAAATGTCTACTTCTCACCGCTCTTTATGGGCTCTATAATTATCTATATATATAGATATATAGATATATATAATCATGTGACAAAACATAATAATCTTTTATTTGTTCTGGTAAATAAGGTAATAGGGAGAATATATCACATACAACAATGTTTTAAGCATTTTGTATATAATTTAATGCTTTCTCATATTGTGCATTGACTTCCATTATATCTGCATCTGTGGTGGGCAGCAAATAACTTTCTTGGAACCTGGATTAACATATGGGAATGTCATTCTGGTTATGGTTTCACTATTACCCATGGTTTCACCATTCAGCCTTTTCATAATTCCCTAGCCTAACATTTGTTAGGTAGTTAAAGCCATGATCAAGGCAACAGATTTGGAGCAGGCAACGTTAAATAAAAATAATAAATGGGTTTATTTTATTCTTTAGAGTCTAATTTTAATTGCTATGAACCTCAGATTCTAATGAATAAAATACAATTTGCTAATTTTTACGAATGCCTTGTATGTACATAAGCCCAGTGTTAAGAATGACAACACAGTGAACTCTTTTGGCAGCTTAAAAGTGGAATGCATTTGCAAGTTAAACAACCTGAAGCAATAGGGAGCAGGGGTCAGTGCTGAAAGGTAACAAAGGTTTTTCATTTCATATCTAGCACCAGAGAAAGACAAGGCACTGTCTATATACATATTAATGCATTGTCTTAAAGTTACAGGGAGTCACTGGCCTTATCTAAATTTGATCGTAGTGATGGGGTTTAACTCTTTCCCTGCCAAGCCCTCCGTTCCACTTTTGACCTTGGCTGGCCAGACCATTTTTGCAATTTTTCACCTTTATTTATTTTCAACTACTGCTTTTAGAGTTTCTAAAAGACCCCCAAACCATACATTTCCTAAAAGTACAGGATCGGTAGACTGAAAAGGTGCTACTAATTTTGTAGGTCTTAAAATAATTGCACAAATGTTTATCCAAACTATATCAAACCGATCAAAATAAACAATTAAATCAATACAAGCACACTAAAATCAGTATCAGTGCACACACACAAAAAACATAATTTACAAGATTCCGAAATCTAAAAGATAAAACTGTATTGAGTTAGTAAATAACAAATATTTGTAAATTAAAAATTTCGCCTTTTAGCGAAACGATAAAAAAATTAACTTACGCAAAACTGTAAATAAGCAACTTATGCTGTAAATCTGTGTTGTGGTAACACCTGATCTGCAGTGCTGTTTGTGCGCTGTGTTAGTGTGTGTTGTGATAAACTGATGTAGGCATACATTTAATTGCAACACAGCCTATCATGACGGACAGCAATGCATCACAACGCTTTGCCATGCACTGCCACGCAGTTGAATTAATGTTATTTTAAAGAGAAAAAATAATAATCAAGCACTACAATGTGGTTTAACAACGCACCATAGCACATCCACATGACGTACACCACAATATGGTGCACACTGTTGTACGTGTATGTTGCTGTGTTTTATTTCTTTTTGACTATTTACTTTTATCTGTTATTTTAATGGTTTATTTAGTTATTTGTTTTTCATGCTGTCAGGGGGCTTCAGGTAAATGTCAGATAAATTACATTTCCCTTTTGAAATAAAAAAAGAGATTAGGCATAGTACTTCCCCCAGTTAAGAATGGACAGGAAGCCTCTGTATTTAGTGCTCCTTTTCATTCATAAACTGGGCACATAGTGAGCTTACTATGTCCCCACTTCCTGTTCATTCATAACTATGCATCATGGACACAGAAAGCCAGCGACGTAAGGCATACTGAGGTGGTCAGCTGGAAATGGTTGTGTTCCACCATATGCCTTACATCATTGGCAGGGAAAGGATTAATTAAAGCTACCTGCTCATCATGGCAAACTTTAAGTCACCCTCTATGGGATATTAGAGGTTGGGGCAAATTTTGACCACCACAAATTTGCTTATAATTAGTAAATTCAGATCAAAATTTGGAAATTCTGAAACTAAACACTAGCAAACAAATGATCATGTACCAAGCAAAGCAAAAGGTAAAAAACAGCCTTTTCCTTGATCTGAGAAAATAGGCAGCAATTGTACAGGTATTAGAACTGGAATCCCAAATCCAAGCAGCAGCATATTACATTGTGTGTATGTGCACTTGGCATGCCGAATGTATTATTCTCTTTATAACTTGCATATTATGTTGTTTTTTTAACTTCTATTGCTTTTTTACAGTCACCCTTAATGATATCAGTACACACTTTATGTGTGTTTTTTGGTACAAAAGGTATGTCAATTCCCAAATAGCGGCCAGATAAACCCCAAAACAGTAGGGAAATTCCTTTTTTTTATTTTGGGTATGTGACTGCTTAGCTGACATTCGTTAAAAATCTGGAAATGGTACACTACATAGCAAACCACAGTAATTAGTATATGCAGTGTATATTTCCATTATCCTATGTGCATGTGACCAAACCTAATTGCAGGCGCATAGTAAATATCATGAAAATTAGATGTGTAACAATAGCCATAGCAGCCCACAAGGATAGGGCCTGGGGATAGAAGGGGCCTCGTTAGGGGAGCTGTGGAGGCAATTTAAATGTTAAAAAGGTGCATGGGTAGCTGGGCACTGCGAGGGTGGACATGCACCGATGCAAAAATGTACAAAAAATACTGCTCCTCAGACAGAGGGTCTAAAGTGGCTCAAAGGGCAACATTAAATATACACAAATCCTTAAAATAACATGCTTGGGGTGCCTTAAAGTTGCATAGGAAGTTACAGAACAGTATAATATGGTCCTCTAAGAGTGACAATGAAAGAAAACACAGTTTGTGGTTACCCTAAAATTTAAACCGGTCCCTTATCCTGACATGCAGTCTGGGCAGTCACGGACAGTAAGCATACAGTCCATGAACCCATCGCACTCAAAACCGCTGTTCCTTATAAAAGACGGGTGCTGCGGCAGTCGACAGATGGCAACCGTCTATAATCACAGGATAGCTTTTTGATGCATTGTGCTATGTTTCATGCGTCAATAAACAGACGCCATTTATTCATTACTTGGAGTGCCAGTGTCTATGTTATCCTAGGACAGTAAGCATGTCCCCCCCCCTCTTTCTGTGCCATAGCAGGCTACATGCCTTTAATTATTGATAGGATACCTTGCCTCCTTCCTCCTTGAAAGTTATCTTGTCCCAATGTTGGGGGACAAGGGCCTTCTCCTCATTTTGGGCCCACAGCAAGATTTGGGGATTTGTGGGGGAGGTGAAATTTACAGAAATCAGGAAGATCATTTATAATAAAGGAGTAGCAAGATAAAATACCCTCCTTACCCCTTATTACTCAGTCACCAAAAAAAAGGTAATATGTAAATAAACACACACACACACATACACACACCATGAGAAAGCCCTTAATTACGTATTGCAACATTAAAACATGTATATAATGTCTTCTTGACAAAGACTGTGCACAGCACTGATCCCTATTAGTGTACTGCCTCTGCTGGCAATAATTCTGCTACCTGTCCTTGATCTAGATATTCTTTATGTTACTATCTATGACAGTAAGGAGGTAGCCAAAATGCCCCATCAAACTTTTGCTATTAGGCCCATGATCTGTAGTTACACCCACTGGTATAGAGGAGGGTGCACTGGGTAAATAGGCAGAACTTGCATTTTTAGTTCAAGGTCTGCTTTAAGGTCCTGTTCACAAAGGTGTGGGATAAAGCAGTAAAGACCATACCTCTTTATTGTGTTCAATTTATGTTGCACAGGAAATCCCCTTTAATTTCTAGTGCTGTGTCCAGAGTGCAGTGCATTATGAAAAAAAGACGTTCTACTGATTTGTCTGCACTTGACTGATTTGTCACACATTTGCTATAAGCCGATGTACGGCGGATTTCAGCCGATGTACGGCTAAAATCAGCCGTACCAGCGTAAAGTGAATAGCCAAACAGTGTTCGACTCACTTCACTTCAGATCGGTCATTCACTCGGCTCCCCTCGGCAGCTTAGTGAATAGAACCCTTAAAGTGAAACAGCAAGCACAGGCATGCAAAAAGACCTCAGAAACTCATTAGGGAATCATAAAGGTTATCCTATAAGTTATCTGCCTCAATATCCAGTGAGTGTCAAACTGCATTATAATATGCATGAACATGTGTGGTAATGTATGCTTATAGACATAAAGCCAGCCTTAATGTTTGTGGCAAATTGGCTCCTTCATGCTGCAGTGCCTGCGCAAGGACCCTAAGATTCAGGCCAGGAAGGAGAGGGACCATTACTGGTTGACCCTTGTAGATTCCAGATACAAAGAGAAAGTGCCAGAACTCATCCTGCCATCGTAGAGGAAGCAAAAAAAGGACTACTTGGAGGAGGTGCTGAGGAGGAACCCCTTAGCTGTTGTTCCAAAGAGTGGCAGGATCCCTTTTCATGGCCAAAGTGCCTTGGATCCTCAGAAATGTAAAAGAAGTAGAAGCAATGGCTGCCTCAGTGAAGCTTTAAAGTTGTTCTAAGAATAATTTGACCAGGCCTGAATTCTGGAAACAGTCACAGGCAGTGCCTAAACCATATGATTTCAGATTATCTGAGCTCAAGGAATTCTTGGTGTTCAGGCTGGACGGTTGCCCAGTATGCAGTTGAGCTACTGGCCTTCCCTGCTGGCAGTGTATTTTCAGGGAGGGCATTCAATGCAGCGGTTCTTTTGTGACAGAAAAACTGATCAACTAGTTCCCTGACATAGTTGACCAGCTCACTTTTAAGAAATTAATTAGACTTGGATCAGCAATGAGTAGAAAATCCATGCAGCTGATGCCAACATATAAATGTTTTCTTTGACTTTGGCCCCAAAAACATTATTATACCTAACAGCATTATCATCTTCTTCATGGCTGCTGGTCTGCCACCATTACTATCACCTGCCACCATTACCAGATCCTGCCACCATTACCAGATCCTGCAGTTTGCAGTGCATTCTGGTGCTTCAGCACTGTCAAGGTGCCACATATCATGTTTCTGCAGCTGATTCTCAGTTGTAAAATTTAGTTTAGTGTTTGATGCAGGCTATGAATTAAATAATTAACCACCTGCTGTCCAGCCGTTGTAATTAAAGGGCCGGACAGTAGATGGAATGCGGGTGGGCGTTTTTAAACGTTAGGCGGCGCGCACGAACGGGAAATCGGCTTTGAATGTAAACAGCCAGCGATGGCTGTTTACATACAAGCGGTCAGACGTCTGTAGAGACGCCCAATCGCTTGTAATATGCGCTGTGCCCGGACAAACTACAGTGTAGACAAGCTGGGGTGCGGTGCGAAGTGGAAGGTTGCGATGTTTTCGCTTCGCCTGCAGTGTGTCACAGCCTTGAGAGGGAAAAGGAGTTAAGTCTGTCTTAATGCCACCCTTCCCTCATGAGAGTGACAGTTTCAAGTCCCTTCACTGTATCTGTGTAGTGTGAGGTAAAGTTCAACAAGGTCATGTGACAATATTTTTCAATAAAATATACTTTGTATTAAATAAATACACTTTAAAAGGAGTTTTTGATCTGGCAGTTGTTCCTCCTATTCAAAATGCAGCTTACAAAAAGTGCCTGAATACTATGTATGGAGTTACTGAAATATTTATTTTCCCAATGACAGTGCCCAGATTACAATGCTCTTTGTTTGACAATTTCTTGCCTATTAAGCTGAAAATGAAGCACAATGTATTTTCAAGATTTGCATTTTGGAGTCGAGATCAAAGTTTGCAGTTTCCAGAATTTAAAGAAATCAACTTACACATGATTAAGCCTTCTATGCACTGAGGAGCCCATGCATATCCAGTACTCGGTATCGATGACCTTCAGGCAATACTGTATCATTCAGTAGTTCTAGGATGAGGCTAAAGATGATGTGGACATTGTCCCTAATATATCTTACAAGGAACATGTACCATGCATTCTTAACCAGTCACAGCTAAAACAAACAAGATTCCTAACATTTTAAGATTTAGCAGATATTTTTGGTGTTGGTGTACAGTGCATGTTTTCACTCTAAATATAGTATTGAGTATTCCTTCCTAGGAGCTCAACGTTTGTCTTGTCTGCCCACAGAACTTTGTCCTAGAAGAGCTGTGAAATATCTGGGTTCTGTTTTTTGCTAACCTGAGATCTAAGTAATGTTTTTTTTTTTCTGTGAGACAAGAGATTTCCTCCATGTACGTCGGTCAAAGGACTGCAGCGCTGAACACTGAAAAATGGCCTGGCCAGGAAGGGGGTCTAAACACCTGGTCTTGAAGTGGTTAATGAACACTATTCTTGTTTTGCGTTTTCTTATATTAGGCACATTCAATATCAAACAAAATTTTACAGGTCACTCGTGGTTAACAAGAGGCCCATTTTCACCTACTGCAGCATTGTACTGTATATTAAAATTTTTCCATGGTTCATGCAGGATAATGAGTCTCATTTACTAAAGGAATTGAGTAATGTGCAGAAGAAAAAACAAAACAGGAATCTTCTTTTTACATGATTGGATAATTGAAGTGAATCTTCCCACAATGTCCCAAATATTTTTGTAAATCAGCATCAATTGGTATCATTTAGTAATTTAGCTTCAGTGGGTTTTACTCTGCACTATTCAAACGCACAGGCTTTTAGAAATCCTTTTTGGCCTCTTCTATTCTTTATGCATGCTTAACATGTTTCTTCTTTGGTCCACTGAAATTGCTTTCAGTCAGGCATTATCCCTATCATCAAACCTTTCTCAAGAAGAGCTGATGCTGTCAATAACCAAATTTTCTTTCTTTTGGTGCAGGGAATCTTCAAACCTTACCTAATCTCATCTCATTTATTTGAACAAATGAGTCCAATTACTATTATATTTCCATTATACAATTATTCTAGAAGATCATATTTCTTTTTCTATCAAGGATCTTTCTTTCATCTCTTTAGAAGAACATTACATGTATGTATACAGCATTGTGAAGGAAACAGAAAGATAAAACAACTTTCTGTGTATCATAGATAAGCAAGCACATTTTGCTCAGGAGTGTATGGTGTGGTGGTCTGGTGTACTATACCTTGTTTCTTCAGATTTTATTCCACTTCCTCACTGATGTATTCCCCTCCATTGTCGGTGCTTATAATTCCTTGTTTACATTGGCTACAAACTCTTGAAGTTTTTCTGATGTTTCATTCTTGTGCTTCATCAGATAAATTGTGTACCTGAAATAATCATCAATAAAAGGCACTAGATATCTGTTCCTGCCTGATGTGGGAGTTTTCATTGGTCAGCACACTTCGCTGTGTATAAGCTCCATTGGTTGGGTGGTCTTTCTTTAGGTGGCCTGTGGAAGTGTGGTACGTGTGCCCTTTGCTTCCATACAGCATTTACATGTCTTGAGCATTCGGCAGGGCAGCATGGTTATATCTTCTGATAAGCCTCTCTTTATAATATCTTTCATGGCTTTGGGGTTTCAGTGCCCTAGTCATCTGTGCCATAGGTGTATATAATGTATATGTTGTGTGAATTATAAATGGCTGTCTTGACTTGCTTGTCTGTGGTGATGAGTCTGTACAGGTCTTCATCCTTTTGGCTGGATTTGCCCTATTGTTTCAGATTGTACATTCATCACCTCAGAATGGAACTGTGTGACTGTTATTAGCAAAGGTTTTCACTAATAGAAGGCTTTTCTTCTAGGTCTGGGACATACAGTACATTTTTCATGAGGATACTCTGCTTGCCAACTGACGGTGTGATGCAGTTCAAGAATCCTTGACCGTTACCTCCCGCAGTAAAACTTTTCCCAGTCATTTGCACTGAAAAAAATTCTTTGTAAAGGGTCTCATCACTGGTCATGTGGCTTGTTGTGCCTGAGTCAATACACCATCCGCTTGGTATACTGTTCTAAGTCACTTTAAAGGTAGTGCTCCATGATGTGTCCGCAGTTTCCTTTCTAGCTGCCTTGGTTCTTTCTCTTGTAGATACTTCTCATTTTCGCTGCTCGGCTTTTAGAGTGAACAGTCCTTTTTTGGCTGACCAGTCTTTTTACAGCGAAAACACACTCGGCTTTCTTTGTTTTGCTTTGAGCTTCCATGCACCTTAAGGGCTTTCTCATTTTCTTCATTGTGCATATTTTCTTTCCTTCTTTCATATTCATCAATTAATTTTCCTTTGGTGTATTCTAGTGTTAGTTCCTGCTCAGGTCTGGTTTCTAGAGCATTAATAAGAGCACTGTATGACTCTGGAAGGCTGCATAGCAGTAATGCCATCACGTGGTTATCTTTAATTTCCTCTGCAATTGTACGTGGTTGTTCTATGATTTCCAGCATTGCATTCACATGTTCGCACATCTCCTGGCCTTTTTCTAGCCTCATTTTAAATAGGTTGCACAGCAGACAGTTTACTTGTAGGTTTGAATGCTCATGACATGTTTGTAATGCAGTCCACATACCTTTAGCTGTATTCTCTTTTCTTATGTGGATGAGCTCGTTGTCTTCCACTAGCAGACTTATAATTGCTTTGGCTTGCCTGTTCTTCTTGTCCCATTCCTCTCTGGGTCCATTAGTTGGTCTCTCTATACTCAGTACTTTCCACAAGTTGTCTTTGCTTAGCAGCATTTCAAGCTTGAACTTGGTTATGTGTTTAGATGAAGCACTGAGATCTTAAAGGAATGCTAAATTCGGTTTTTCTTGCTTAGACGAACATTACACATATGTTTACAGCATTGTGAAGAAAACATAAAGAAATAACTTCCTGTGTATCATAGGTAAGCATGCACATAGACTAACATTGCACTACAGTGTCATCTATAGCTGAAAATACATTTGCACCATTTAATTTATTTCCGGAAGCTTTCATAATGCAGCCCACTCCCCTCCTGTTTACAGGTGTCTCCCCTGTTCCCATCCTCAGTGGCCTCGGGATCCCGCCCCTCAACACGGAGCTTTGTTTTTTATACCTCAATAGAGAGAATGCAGTAAGGTAAAAAAATATTAGCCTTTAGTACTACTTTAAGAGGTAGAGGTTGCCATAGGCTTACATGGCTCCTGAGGGTTACAGAAAATCCTTTAATTGTTAAAGCCTCTGCCACAAGTAATTGAGAATGACAGTGTTATAGTGTTGTATTAGTTCTGCAAACTTTTCTCAAAATCCATGGCTTTATAATATTCTTGAAACAAAAACTAAAATGGTGACATCTAAAAGAGGTAGATTATTAAATTGGAATATTTAAAAAATCTGAGTTTAGCCCCTGAGAAACCATTACAAACCATACACAATGCAATCCTTTTGCAAAAAGTAGTGGAAAATCTAGAATGTTACAAATATCACCAGAACAGGAGGTGAGGCTAAATCTTCCAGTAGGGACACCTTCTCCCTTGACAACTAATAGGGGAATTCTGCCCACTTTGTACAGATTTCTCTCACTTTCTGTTGTATTTCTGGGATAAAGAAGTGAAAAGAATTCTTCCCAACAGGATGCAGAATGTAAATAACCCAAAACAACGCAGGTATTTCAATCCTTACCTACTCTATTCAAAAAACGTTGGGCTAACAATACACTTTAACAGTTGATATAGATTCTCATAGCACTATGGGTTTGCTGAAAAGCACAGCTGAATTTTTTTTCCTATTTAGGCTGACCCACTGACTAAAACTTCAGACTGAGCCCTTTGATAAGGAATGAATTATTTAGTGAACTATTTAACTTGAGCTATTGATCTCTGTAAGCAATAGGCTTTTTAACTCCATGGTTAGCAGAAATTGTACAGCAAGTAAAAAGCAGCCTAGAGATCAATTTGCCAGCTGTATAAAGCATTACATAACTTCCACATGCAATATATTTCCTATTTATCTAAAACACAAACTTTGTAACCCTATGTGTACCATTACACATCCCCTTTAAGGCTTGGCCGATATCAGCCATGGGAGCAAAAAAAATTGAAAGAATAGAAAAGTAGAATTGTGGCCCCAAACCCTTGAAGAACTTCAATTTTAATAAATAGCTATTTTAAGTGAATTGTTAGCTAGCCAGTATGTTTTGTCTAGACATAACTACAGGTTGTAAAACTTTTAAGTGTTTTATGGAGAAGTAGTCTTTCACTTTAATCGGTTTGCTAGCTTTAATATTAACTTAACTTTGGCTTTTAGCTACACACCACCCTTTTTCATTGATGCCATATTCACTTATGGTTAAGGCGAGCAAGCAATAATTACTACGACATAGTGCTAAGCAAGCGATCTCTATGTCATAGTGTTTGACCTTGTGAGGATAATGAGACAAGAAGAATTCAGAACAGATGAAAGCCGAATACACCTACTTTATCTAGTGACAGCCAGGGAACACCTTCATGCTCAATCAATTCTCACTAATGAGACAAGATGGGGTAAGATGGTAAAATAGCAGGAACTGGCAACATTTTTTTCTGCTTAATGATCTATAACTTAGTGAGGTACAGTAAAATTGTCACTTAAGCTTAAAGCAATCATAAGAGTACACAAGAAAAAAAAGGCTTATTAAAATGGGATTTCTTATATACTGCTTTACAGAAACAATAACAGAAGAATGAAGACGTATGGCCCAGCCAGTCTTCATTTTATATAGTCTTCTTGCTAGCTTTATTCAAAAGAAGATGTTTCAGTCTTGTTTTCCATAATTCCTCTTCTTACACTTTCAAATATCACTTTATTCCGGTAATTTATAAAGATTCATCTAGCTCTTTTTCACAGACTACAGTATTCTATCTAGTTAGACATATTTAAATAATAAATGAGTAGAAATAGTAGAAATTGAAATAGATTTTGCTGCAAAATTACAGATTTTACAAACTTAAAAAACAATTTTAACAATGTTCTATGCATCTTAGAGAATTGTTTTTGGTTGTAGCTTATTTATTTTATTTAGTGTTCTTTGTACTTGTGGGGTTTTCTTCTTCTATTTTTGTGCACATATTTAAACAGTATTTGTGCACTGTCACTTTAAAGACACCCTCTTGCCAGAACATTCATTTTAACAACAATCCTTCCATTAGATTATATGTGTATTAAACCTATCTCAGGCATGTAATTTACCTGTAAAAGCCTCACTTGTGTAGATATCTAAAAAGCCCCCAAACTGTTACTGCATGCTACCATCTTGAATGTGATATCAGCAGTAGTAATGAGAAACCAAGCAACGTTCGGTTCACTGGACATTCAGAGAAACCAGCGAGCAATCCACAATCCCCAAACATAGCACCCGAACCCTATTGAAGACTATGGGATATGAATCCTGCTTTTTGTATCAAGGTAGTTTTGCAAGTTTTTATTTTAAAAGGTGCATGGAGAGCTGGGCACTGCAATGGGGCACATGTACCAATTAAATTAAATTTTTAAAAATACTGTTCAGTAGGGAGGTGATCTTTTAATATAGTTTTAAGGGGACAACCAGGCACAAAAATAAAAAAAAGGCGTGTCCCCCCAAAAAAATACACACCAGTCCCTTATCCAGGCATGCAGCCTGACTGGCCATAGCAAGCCAAATGCCCTGACCCATACCAAGCCATGTTCCTCAACATTGGGAGGGTAGCCTCCCCTCTGCAAGGTGCAAAGCCCCCCGAGTGGGACTATTTGCTGTCGGATGAGAGTGGGAAGCCACAGCCATGAGAGTCTCCTAACCTTAGTGGATGAGTCACTAGCCGGA
Organism: Nanorana parkeri; assembly: GCF_000935625.1. Lineage (NCBI taxonomy): Eukaryota > Metazoa > Chordata > Amphibia > Anura > Dicroglossidae > Nanorana > Nanorana parkeri. The sequence continues at coordinate 206,084 of NW_017307675.1, read as the reverse complement.
TTTTGTTTTACTATTTCTGCTTTTTTTGTCTGCACATTCTGAAAGTAAGCCAAAGAATATGAGTATTGCTATTTATGTTTTAAATAAAGGATTTAGTACCATTTTATGCTATGTACCACTGTGGATTTTTATTTCAAGCATTTTTGAAGAACACATCAGGACCCAGGGCTACACTACTGCATTAGGAAGAGTTTCACCCACATGTGGGAAGTGTTATGTGACCTTGCCAACATAGAGTTAGACATGGGAGTACCTGCATTTCTCTTGTGGAGTCAAAGCACATTGGGATTCGTATCTGTTTTTTGCGGACACACGTAAGAATTTGTGTTTGTTTTTAATTAGGAATCATTTGGACACTTTCTTAGTTTTACAGTATATATATATATATATATAT